>NC_081418.1:72306900-72464400 GCF_949786415.1 Peromyscus eremicus
GATTACTCAGAGTCCACTGAAGTAATAAACCACCGGACCCCTTCACAGTGTGCTGGGCTCTGGGTTTCAGGCCTCAGTTGCCTGGGTTTTGCCCTGTACTTTCCCAGGAGGTCCCTAATAAGAGTCTCCTCCTTTTACTTCCCAGGTCAAAATCTCTTTCTGCCCTTAGAATACTAGAAAGGACCCTACCTTCCTCCAGGCTTCTGTCTCCATTCCAAAGCTATGTTTGGGTGGGTATTATACCAAATGGTCAGTAGAAGATTTTCAAACAAGGCTATGTGCTGTGGTTACTGCTTATGTTTTCACATTATTTTGGACAAGAAAATGCCAATGAGAAACTATATGGAAAACTTGGTTTCCTGTCTCCTGTTAGACTAGCTAAGCTATTGATCTTCAGTGTATTGTCTCTTATTGTGACATCTATAGGAATATTAATTGAGCATCATTCAGACACAGATAGTTTTTCTTCTTACCTTGTTGGGTCGTACATGATATAACCAATCTAGTTCTTGCTTTCGATCTGCAGATCCACTTATCGACTCTTCATACTCCCACTACCACTCCCTCCAGTGATGGTCTCAAATTGCCTCATATTCAGTATATCCAAAAATGACAGCATAACTTTTTCCACATACAACCAAGCCTGAAAGCACGCACAAGTTCTCAGAGATTCTTCTCTAAGTGAAAAGCACCTAGAGATCTAGATTAAAAACCTGGCTTTGTCCTTACCCACATATCCAAGTTGTGTGGGGCAAAATGCCCCCAAAGTCCCCTGATCTCTCCGTATAGACAATAGCTTCCTATGTTAACACTGAAAGATAAAGCTGGATCTGGCCCACTGTTGGTGGCCAGCCTGCGGTCCTCTACCTCTCCATGCTATAGCTCCTTGTCCCATATTTCCTTTTCTTGAAGTGTCCATTTCTGAGAAACTGGGCTTGAATTCCTTCTCATACTCTTCCCTGACACTTTTACTCAACTAATGTTTACTTCATTATGTCTTATATTGAATTTCACTTCTTCAGAGAAGTCTTCTCTGAGTCTTGGACCTGGTTTGGATCCTCTTAATCATTTTCATAGCATCCATTCTCTCTTTGCGGCACTCATCAGTGTAAATTGCTATTTCTGGAAATGTTGCTAACATTGTTCTCTACCTTTAGACCGAACATCCACTCAGAGAGAAAGCCTTTGTCTCATTTCCTAGTAGATCTCTGTGACCCATCAGGCACACAGAGATGAGGAAATGTTTTCTAAGTGAATGAGTGACCTCTGAGTTCTCTGCAGATAGATGAATGAAAGCCGTTGTCTACAATTTTCAGCTTCACATCTTGGTTGAATGACTCTCAAGCATTTTCATAATTTTACTATGTAGAAAAACTTCACATTGTGCTCATGAAGGTTCATTAGTTTTGTTTAATCACAGCTGTCAAGAAGACTTTAAATAAAGAACACTCTCCAATAAAAGCCTGAAGAATGTGAATTCCTTACATAGATTCAGTATTCTTTCTCTAAAAATGTGTTCATTTGTTGCAGAATTCACCTTTTACTACTAATGTCAAATGGTTGTAGCCATCTTCAAAGTTGTTGTAAACTATTTTATATGCCTCATATTGATCAATGACCTTAGTCAGTTCTCAAAAAGCCATAATGGAGGTCTTAGATGCCCCTCTCCTTCCATATAGAGGAACCAAAGAAAGCATTTTTCTACACACACACACACACACACACACACACACACACACACACACACACACAAAACATCAAGACAGAAAACTAGAACTGGAATACAGAAACCTCTCTGCTTAGGGATGTTTCCCAACTAACAGAGTCATGTGCAAGTCTTGGCCAAAATAATATGCACACAGCTGCCAAATATTGGGCTATAATTAGCTAATAAGTCAGCACAAATAATGTATGATAAGAAGCAATGGTATCCTGTTAAATAACATTAGAATTCAAGTGAAGAAAATGCAGACTAAATGTGAGACCCTAGCCTCACACTTAATACTCACCACTTTCTTCTCTGGTATACAAGGAGACTTCTTCTCCAAGTCCTTGCTTTATTAATGAGAGGAAGTCTACTCTGAACCTGGCATTCAGCATCAGTATCATTCACTTAGCATCTAGCTATTGCCCTCTCTTTTAGTGTTGTTGTTTTTTAACATTTTGCATATGTAAGAACCCTCTGGAACTTGAACAAGGTATCTCAGACCTGTAATCCCAGCACTTCAAGGCTGAAACAGAAAGATAAGAAGTTCACAGCAGTTTCAGCTATGTATCAAGTTCCAGGCCATCCTACGCTATATGAGACCTTTTATTTTTTCTTAAATCCTTTCTGGTCACCCTCACCAGAAACTTAAGTTTTGTGAGGACAAGGCTTTCCTTCTGACATCGTCACATCACCTTTCTAAACTGGTTGCAGAGGTCAGGCCAAGTAAAAATGTGCCGAACCACTTGACATTTTCAGTTAAGTAAGATACTTGGAGAACCCATTCATACACTGAATGCATGGTCTGGGAAAATAAACAACACATTTTAAAATAATTCTAGAATGGCTTCTCTGATGACATTTGGAGCAGGGCTCTCTTCCTGGGTCACTTACTTGAGCGACTTTGACACAGAGCCAAGACTCTCAGAAACACAGCTCCAAGCCAAAGTTCCCTCCATATATATTTCACGCTGTAGTCACCAACAGCTACTGGAACATTCCAGAGACTAACAGGTCAACATTTCCACACTCAAAGTGAGCATTCTTATCTAAGTGCATCTCAAGGCATTGGCACCAAATTCCCTAACATACCGAAGCCAGAACAGGCTCAGGATTTCTCCTTCTCTTTCTCTGCTCTGAATCTAAGTTTTGTCAATTCTCATTTCCAATGTATGCCTCGGGCAGGCATCATTCCCAGATGCTCTCTTGACCTCCAGTCTCACCTCTAAGCTCTCTCCTATACTTCACCCAGAGTTACCAACCTGAAATTCAGATCTCATTGTATTACTCAGAAGCTTCAAATACATCAACAATTCCTTATAACTGAGAAGATAAAATATGAGCTCCTTTCAAAACAGACAAAAAGGATTTCTCTATATGGTATTAAAGTGGTAAGAACACAGCTTCTTTTTAAGTAGTGCAATGGATTCACTCACTTCCTTGAAGCATAATTATGTCTAATAAATGTAATACTTTAATTTCCATGTTGCTCCATGGTCCATGTCTTCTTCTCTCCATCATTTCTCACTCCTCGGTGTGCCTGTAACTTTTATGTACAATAAGCACGCCATTCCTGATTCTCCCTATCCCTCACTATTCCAAGAGCCACAAAAGGATGCCTCCCTTTTAAAGAAAATAATAAGGCTTTTGAGGATCGATATGTGGAAGAAGTTAACTATATTCTCTTCTCCTGTGACCTGAGAGCTTTCTCTTCAGTATTAATAACAGCAAAGAGATCCCACTGTGACCAGTGTTTTGAAAATTATCAATGGAAGATAAGCAAAGAAGATCTCATTAGGTTTCACACCTAGATGTCTAACTAACACGTGTAGCTTTGCCAGAAGTCCATGGAAACAATTGAAAACTCAGGACAAGCTTATTCTGGGCCAAACTGATAGCTTCTTGTGTGCCCCACATCTTGCAAAGGGCTTCTCTGAATTGTCAAAAGGCTGACATCAATGAAAGGAGTTTTCCTTGTGTTTTTAAAGGCCTCCCCTTATCTGAAAGATCTTCTCTGGCCTCCAGGGCAGAGGTGCTCTCCCTGTGGCCCCCTCTAGTTACAACCATCAGTCTGGGTGTTAGTGCCAGTCTCTCCACGACCTGTTAAGGTCAGATAGGAATCTTATCCACTTTTGCACACCAGAGCAGCGTGACAAAAGGGCTGGCACATGACAGATCCTCAGTAAATGTTAGCTTGGCAGCTTCACGTTTCCAAAACACTAATTACACTGTTTAAAAATGCAGATGAGTATAAGGAAGAAGTGCTAACGCCAATCTGCAAATGCAAACACCTAGCTGTCTTTGCCCTGGGCTTGCTCCCCTCTCTTCCAAGAATCTGTAAGGTGTCAGTGAAGAATGTTTTAGAAAAAGAAAACTCAAAACAACAGAAGCAAAACAGAAGGCAACTATTCCACCTGCAGCTGGGACAGCCAACAGCATCAGAAAAATAGCTGCAGGGATGGATCTGGGGTCCCCACCCTACCTTCCCATCCCTGTGTCTCCCTGAAGGTTGGCTCTTTGTTTTCTAGCATAAGAAAACCCTTTTCACAAGATAAGAGGAAATGAATCATGGCAGTCACCAGAAAAGTCCAGAGGGGAACAGTATTAATCTCCCAGGGCCAATACGGAAAGTCAGCAAGGGACTCCATGTTCCTGTTTGAGATTTATGCTTTATCAAGACCTACTGATCATAGGGACAGAAGATCCTAGGATTTACAACTCATGCTACAGGAGCCCAACACTGTGATGGGGTTCAGGAGACAGAGTGGGAAGCAATCCCTGTTATGGGAGTGGAAATTTGTACTGGAGAGGAAAAAGAAATAGCTCCCCTAATCTACTAACATGGGAGCTACATAAACCTACCTTTATATCCATAAGTTATCTTAAACAATGCAAGAACTACAACATAGGGCATTGCATAATCGTAAAATTTATTATATTGCCTCATGGTTGGGCAAGATGAATGAGAAGCTAGAACATTATAATTATGACAGCAAATGCCAAGGAATAAGTGAAATGTGTCCTCTTCCACTCAGTCAAAGTACAGCCTAGGAACACCTTCTTGTCATTGTGTGGCAATTTGGCAACAGAAAAACTCTTGGTCAGGACCCAAGGTACTAGTCATGACTCACTGACTCAAACTCAAGCAGCCACGAGGTCTCTCATATCATCGTGGCATAAAGATATCCTATACTTACCAATGGCAGGGCTGTTGTCAACAAGGTTACTCCAAGCGGTGTGTTAAAATTCCCCGTCTACTCCCACAGAGGGAGGAAATGTGCCAACAGCGCTTGCGTACAGCTGAAGTTGATGGAAAAGTGGCAGTGGACTTCTCTCAGAAGAATACGCAGACAACAACTGCAGCCATACTGACTTATGAGCGCTCGGGTGTGCAACACGTGTGCCTTCTGGCTTAGAGCACTGAGAACGTTTGTGTAAGATGGTAGAGCTGCAGAAGGAGGCTAAGGAACGTGAATCACTGCAGACCTCTCTGCATTTGCATATGTCCCTTCACTCTAGGGACAGAGAGCCAACCATAGCAGTAAATGCCTCCATTGCTATAATCGCAGCTAGGGTAAATGATGTTTAAGGCAGTTTCTAATGTTCCATGAACTGTTTTCGTATTGACAATACTATAAGACTGGGTTAAGAGTTTTGTCTAATTCTCTTCTTGAGAAACAAACAAAATTGTTCTAGGTTTCATGAGAGTACAGATAATTTACCATGTACCAGGACAAGCCGGTAAGCAAAATGAACAAAAGGAAAAAAAAAAATCTCCTTCGTAGAGCTTACAGTCTAGATTGAGAGGCAGACAATAAACATATCAAATGAGTAAACACTATTCAGATGGAAATGAGGGATAGGGAGATGTAGCTGAGGGGCTGGTGTAGTTGAAATGGAAAGAGGATTATCCTCTGGATTGCCTACATGGTGGCATCTTGCAGAGAGTAGACTCAGCAACCTCTTTGCTGTTGGTAAAGACCACTCCTCAGCAGTACAGAAGAGGGTGGTATGATGGGGACAGAAAGAGAGAACCTCGGAAAACACACGCATGGGACTCATCCCTGGGTCATAGCTTTGCACATCTTATGGAGTTCTGACCCAAGTTTAGACAATGATGCTCATTAAACCTGTTTCATGCTAACTCAAAAGACAGTATGTTGAAGGCTGGGTCAAGTACATATTTGCCTTCACTTTGCATATTAAAATGTACACATTGTTGCCTTTCTGCTTTCGTCATCTATTGACTGGACACGTCTATGTACACTGGAGGAACAGCAAGGACAAGACACACAAAGTATCTGTCCTCGTGAGTCTCATACCCTAATGGAGGAGAAAAAAATTCACCCACAAATCAAATAGGGGAGAAAGTGTCATGGAGATGAGAGAGCACTAGATAATCCAGAGCTCACAGAGCTCTCAGACCAGTCAAGATAACTCTCTGACCACCTGTGGTCACTTATAAAGCCCTATCTGTAAGAGTGTCAGGGTAATAAAGTGATATGAAAATCCAACTATGGCTATTGGCTTTTTCTAAAATGTTTTTGTTTTTTGTTTTTTGTTTTTTTTTAAAAAAGAAGAAGTTTCTTTTCTCTTGCTGACAGTCCACTATGTGGACACATATACACACAGTCTCCAGGGATTTCCATGGTGTAGATTGTAAGGTATTATCCAGTTATTGGAATGAGTATGTGCTTTGGTTGTAAGAGTCTTAGCAACTCTCCCAGAAACTGCTGCTTTGTTGAAATAAATAAATAGATACACAAATAAGTAAATAAATGTGGTAGGATGAATGGTAATCAACACAGAGGGTTTTTTAAAGTATATTATAGTAACAAATACCTTTCTAACTATAAAGTAAAAGTAAGAGTTCAGAGGGTTGCTGTTGAGCAAAAGAGTCTCCTCAGGAAAGGTGGGAAGAGGAATTAGAAAAGGCACACTGGGCCGGGCGGTGGTGGTGCACGCCTTTAATCCCAGCACTCAGGAGGCAGAGCCAGGCGGATCTCTGTGAGTTCAAGGCCAGCCTGGTCTCCAAAGCGAGTTCCAGGAAAGGTGCAAAGCTACACAGAGAAATCCTGTCTCGAAAAACCAAAAAAAAAAAAAAAGAAAAAAGAAAAAGAAAAAGAAAAGGCACACTGGGTGAAGAACCAATTCACACTTTCTAAGGCACCCCAAGGTCTGAGCAGATTCAAAAGAAATCTAGAAAGCTAGAAAATCCAGCTGTGGCTATATCACACATCACACTGAAACACTTTTGAGGAGTGAAAGCTCTCTGATAAAAAGCTGAGAAAGCTACAAGACGGTGTGGTGTAAAGCTAAATGCTTCTCACACAAGTTCCCACCTGAGCTATGCTGATGTAGCCAAATGCTGTCTCTAGCCTCCCTTGCTTTGTAGAATTGCTTTAGCTCATAAAGCAGCTAGAGAAACAGTTCTGGAGAAGTGGTCACGAGTCCCTCTGTCTGGGGAGGCAAGAACACCAGCCTAACTCTGCTTTCACTGTGCACACCTCAGCCTCGGGTTTTGTGGACACAACAAACATTCTGTGTGTGGCACAGTATGACAAGCTTATCACTCAGAACGCTGAACATGAGCTTTCTGTAAACACAGCTCTGAAAAGGGCTTCCACATAAGTCGCCTAAGCTGTCAAAAGAGCCTGCCAGCCAGGACCAGCACCCAGGTAAGCTTGCAATCTCCACTGATATTGGCTACACCAGTCAAAAAAGCAAATTCCTTGGCATGGTGTCCTACAAAATCAATGACAATGGACTGGCTTCCATTCTAAGTAGAATGCTTTTTATAAAGTATACCCGTAGATAGGAATCCTTTAAAGGAATGAGCACAACTTTACTGTCTCCTCTTGGTAATTCTGAGTATCCTGTCAGGATGTGGTCTCTCCTAAGACAACTCAGATCAGTACCTTCTTGATTTGTTTGGTTTTGCTTCTTGAATGTGTATGCAGACTTTCAAGAGCAATAATGGCAGACACATGGCAAGGAGCTGTTTTCTCTCACTGTCCTTATAAGTTCAGAAAACCTACAGAGGGCTTTTAAAATTATACTAGGTCACTGAAGTCAAACATCTGATACAATAAGCATTCTATCTGCTGTGAACAGCATCAATGGGAGCTGTGTGTCCGCTGAGGAGAAATCACTGCGGCTCCAGGCTGAAATGGCCAGCCTCACTCACTGTTTATGAATGTTTAAGAAAAGGAAAATGTACTCTAAAGTCACCTCTGTCCTTAGCAACTACACCAGAAAGAACGCAGCAAGTGACAGATGTCCAGAGCTCTCATTGTATCTGCCCTGGTAGAATTCTAGACACTGGATTAAGAATAAACACCCTTTGGGGCTGTTCCAATGCATATCTGATGTGCGCTTTCTCCGAAACAGCCCACCCTTCTCATAAACATATTCTGTCAGGAAGATTCCTAAGAAAATATCAGAACCAAGAGCTCACCAGGAGTTAGCTAGGGAGAGGGCAAAGAGAATTATCAACAAGAGTGCATGTTGAATCTGAGCAGTTACTAAGTCCTTAGATGATCCACTAATGTGCTTGCAAGCAGTCAACAAAGGAAATTTCTAATTAAAAGTTCCTCACCAAAGTCCCCCAACTTTTCCTCCTGGGCAAATGGAAAAGAAACACCTACTTGCTGCTTGTACTACAAGTGTCTACTCTTGAGGGTATGGTCATTCTCTTCCCAAAGGAAACATGACTTAGAGACAGCAAAGCGGCCCTCCCTGCCTTAGGAGGCATGATCCCTGCTTGTAGTTCACAGAGACAGCTGTGGAACTTCACCTGCTCAGTTCAAGGGGCATGCAATAGGGGTAAGAAGGGACAGCTGTGGACGTGCACTAAAACAGGGATGAGAACTGGAAAGAGGGCAAAGGGGTCAGGAGGTTTACTTACAGCCCGCGGAGCCGAAGCCAGATTTTCTCAATCTGCTCAGGTTGCAGGTGTTTCAGAGAGTTGCTCTCAAATTCTTCAATCTCCTTGGTGGGAGACTCCATGGCTGCAGGTTCTCACTGGGGGTGAGGTGGAGAGAGTTTGTGTAGTTCCTTCCCGGCCTCTCTTCTCTGGGTCCAGCCCAGCCAAGTCTTTCAGTCACTTTGTCACTTCCCCCGCAGCGTCCCCTGAGACAGCTCAGAGAGGACTAGGATCACAGGGGACTCCAGCCCCAGGTGCGCCCTGGAGGCAGCCGCGGAAACCAGCCATGATGCCCGCTGCCGCCAGGAGCCGGGATAGGGACCGAGCTGTGCGTCGGTCCGGGATTGAAAGCACCTCGGGGTCTGTTCTTTTTCCCCTTAAACAAAGCCACGGAAGCTCCCGGCGGCCCCTGGAGGATTTGGAGGCAAAGGGAGAGCTGAGTAGTAAGGAGAATGGGGAGAAAGTGAGGAGTCCGGTGGAGTAGGCTGAGCCTGAGCAGCAGGATGAGCCACGGGGCGCTCAGACCCCTGCCCGGCTCCACCCTGCGCCCCGCCTGCCCCGCCTTAGTGCCCCTCTGTCGCCTCTCACTTACCAGCAGCCCTGCTGACAAGCAAGAACTGACAAGTGAGAAAAGTCGTCTGTCAGCGCTGGGCTAGCGACAGGGCTGGCACCCCGGGTGAGGAGGGAGGGGACACCATTGTGAGCAGGGCAGGAGCTCCACACCTGCCCCCCGCAGGCAGCCCTCAGCCACCCAGCCCTACGCCCGGCAATGATGGCTTCCCGGCCGCACTGCATAAAGAACAGGGCTCCGAGCCCGAAGGAAGGGAAGTCTGGAGCTTCCCTGCACAAAGCCCTGGTGTTTTCTTACTAATGGGATTGATTCATATTCGTATTCATATTCTCTCTCTCTCTCTCTCTCTCTCTCTCTCTCTCTCTCTCTCTCTCTCTCTCTCTCTCTCTCTCTCTCTCTCTCTCTCCCCCCTCCCTCAAAACACAAATATGACAACAGAAGAGTTTCTTCAAATAATGCCACACGCCTCCTAGGCGTCTCTGCTGGGCGCTGGCTAGGCAGCTGTTGACTTTGGCCGTCTGTCAGCTCCACACAGCTGCACCACACTGCTAGATGGTCCCCTTGGTCATGCACAATGTCAATAACATAATTGCCCAGCAGAAAAGGGCCAGGTTGGGAGGCACAGAGGACCTAGGGTTAAGGGATCAACTTAAAGTTAAGGACAACTTTTCATTGGTCAAATAAAGCTCCATTCATGTGACATTGGCAAAGGAATAAAATGATGTTGTCCACCATCTCCTTGCTCATCCATTTGGTAATTAGCAGTCATTTTCCAGGCATTGGCCATATACTCTAGCAAAGATAACTAGTCAGATAAGAAAAACCTTGCCCCCTCCCCCCCCACCCCAGTCACAGATTCAAAAATCACTCCATTAGTCCATCCTTAAAGGTGTTCAGAAGTGCATCTTCACTGAGTCAAAGCATTATTACTAGACAAAGATAACATTAAAACAGCTGCTATACATTACTGTGGAGGTCATTTTACCTGCAAAATACAATTACTTATTCAAACTCACCCAGCCCAGAACAGTGACGTGGGAAATGATATGCCAAAAGGGGAGATATTTTGGCAACTTGCTTGGAGCTAGGAGACAGAAGTGTGGTCCTCAAATATGGTATTTCCATTAGCTCATGTGCCTCGAGTGGCCAGCTGTCCAAATTCAGGTATGCTGTAACTATACCGGTAGCACACACTGTGCTAAGTCCGAGGAAACTTCCTCTGGTCAGAGTACTGTGCTAAGTACAGGAAACTTCCTCTGGTCAGAGTACTGTGCTAAGTATGGAAAACTTCCTCTGATTTGAGTACTGTGCTAAGTATGGAAAACTTCCTTTGGTCCAAGTACTGTGCTAAGTACGGGAAACTTCCTCTGGTCCGAGTACTGTGCTAAGTATGGGAAACTTCCTCTAGTCTGAGTACTGTGCTAAGTACGGGAAACTTCCTCTGGTTTCAGTACTGTGCTAAGTACAGGAAACTTCCTCTGGTCCGAGTACTGTGCTAAGTACAGGAAACTTCCTCTGGTCCGAGTGCTGTGCTAAGTACAGGAAACTTCCTCTGGTCCGAGTGCTGTGCTAAGTACAGGAAACTTCCTCTGGTCCGAGTGCTGTTCTAAGGACTCCCAGCTCACACAACAGCTCTGTGGGTCAGATATTATCACCCCTTTACAACAAGAAAATGGAAACAGCAGAAAATCACCTGCTAGAAAGAGACCCAACAGCCAGGGTTGATCCTTATCCTCACAAATGTGTCCCAGTCACAAGATCACATTTTCTGCCTGTTCAGTGACAAATTTAAGCATGAAGATTACCTGTGTGCCTTCCACCTGTATAACCCTTCGAAATCATGTAGAGGGATTTGGAAAAAGGAAGGCAGATATCCCTGGATTTGATTAGGTCAAAGAAAGTCAGTTTTAGAAGGAAAATGAATATGCTTTGATTACAATCTAGTAAATTAGAGAAAAGACAAGAAAGGCTTCCAAGACAAGATTTTGTGTCATGCTTGATATTTTTAAAACTACATGTATATTAGAAAGTTGGTAAAATGTATAAATTTTATTTTAGGCCAATGATGATTTTTAAAACTGGAAGTGTCCTGAAAGATAATTTCATATTCTCAAAGATTTTTAACCCATAGAGTATTTCAAATAACATCTGTCTTACAGGAGATGCCAATGTAGTCCTTAACTTCCAAACATGAAGACGGAGCCGCTCTTGTCCGGAGTTCTCGGAATTCTGTTCACTCTGTGTCTTGTCTCTCAGCTTGTTCCCTTGCCTGCCACTTCACAAATGTGGACATTGAAGCCAGTCTACCTTAAAGGAACTCAGGAACCCTTGCCTCCTAGCTCCTTATCAAGTTCTCTTGAACCCATAGTAGGAAATCTGTTTTACTTAACAAGTTTATGTTTTCTGTGACTTGCTTAGCCAACAAAAAGGCAGAATGCTGGATAGTTGCAGCAACGTTGTGAATCACAATTTCTAGTGGCATTCTATTTGGAAGTAAGCAAATAAATAGACACAAACTGACTCAGAAACAAAGGTTTGGAAGCCATAATGCTGCTCACAACTTTACAATGGAGGCTAATTTCTGTTGTGACTTCCTAACTCAGCTTTTTAGTCAGACTCTAGAAAAGACTTAAGTAAGCAAATATTACTAAATACACTCACACAAGCATCCATGTACAAATATATATGAATGTATATCATACACATTCATACCTATATACTTGCAGAGAGCCAATACATCCCCCTCAGTATTCATGCAGTAACCTAGTCCAAGTACAACCAACCCTTGCACTAACAGCATGCAGTACCACAAAATTTTAGAAAGCTATCCAACTTTTTGTCCCAAACAGAGTTCAAATTTTTTGATGAATTTTTGTCAGGTGGGAAACCAAACTTTTGTAGGCATGTGGGAATGACCTCTCAGAATCCTTTCATCTCTAAGACTTGGTAATCATGAGCACAGTGCCTATCAGTTATTGAGAAATATCATTGTCAAGCAGCTTGCTGAGCATGTCACAGGTTGGTTCAGATACTCATTAAAACATACTTCTAGATAAAATTAAAACTACATTGAGATTCCATCTCAACCCTGTTGGAATGGCAATCATTAAGAAAATAAATAAAAGCAAAGGATAGCAAGGAAGAAGGGAAAAAAGAACCCTAGTATACAGCCACCAGGGAGCTCAGTATGGAGGTCCCTCAACAGGAGTCAGCTGCACTGTTTCTGAGCATTTACCTGAAAGACTGAAGTCAACATGTCACATAGATAGTGCACTGAGCATTTACCTGAAAGACTGAAGTCAACATGTCACATAGATAGTGCACGTCTTTTTATTGCAGCACTATCCATAAGAGCTAAATACATGACCAACCAAGGTGTCCGTCAGCAGAGGAACAGATGAAGAAAATGTGAGATGCATACACAACAGAATGTCATCTGCAGGGAAAATGGATGTAGTAATTGGAGATTGTCATATTAAACGAATTAAGACAGACTCACAAAGACAAAGGCCATGTTGTGTCTCATTTGTGGATGATGGATTTCATATAAAAAACAGAATTTGTATGTAAGTATAAAATGGAAGGAAAAGCAAAACTGTCTCTGAAGTGGACTAAGGAGAGGGTGAGTGAAAGGAGGGCGTGGAGAGGAACATGGACAACCTGGCAATGTCCCTTGGAAACCCAGCAGTGTGTACAATGAATACATGTCAATAAAATACTTCTGCATGGCTTCATTGTGCCCACTGACAACAAAGGGGTGTCAAAGCTTTCGGAAAGGCCACAGCCGAGAATTCGAAGACCCAGAACAGATGGCAAAGCCCGTGCTCTAGTCTCCATGCCAGTCTACCTCCCTGGGGATATATAAAGAGGCCAGTAGAAAGATACATACCAGAGAATGTAGGGCTGCGGCAGGAGCACAGACAAGAGGGATCCTAACTGTGGGGAGAATAGAGAGCTACATGGTGCGGACGACACTTGAACTGATCTTGAATATAGATGGATAAAAGTTGTTTTCATGGAAGGTGGTTGAAGGCGGATGACTCCATAAAGAGAACACATCATGAGATTAGGTGTGAGTAGCTGTCCATGTAACTAGGGACACTAGCATAAAATGTTGGAAGGAGTCCGTCAGCCCCTTGCAGCCAAGATGCCTGGAGGACTTGAGAAACCAAGGGTGGTTCTCAGAAAAAGTGTCATATCACATGTGGGAGGGTCTCTGCTAGCCACAAAGTGCCTCCTTCATCATGAACTGAGCTTAGTTCTCTAGGAACTTCTCCGGCATATGCAACAGCCTCAGAGCAAATGATAGCCAGAGCTCCGTGTTGAGGATTCCATCTACGAGATAGAAGCAAGATCTTCAGCTAATGGTCATCCTTGAAAACATACATACAAGTATCATTCTACAGACTGAGCAGCCTATAGTTAGGAATATATATGTATATACATAAATACATATAACAGCAATTGACAAAAAAAGAGGCCATAAACTTGAAAAAGTGCAAGAAGGGGGTATGTGGAAGGGTTTGGAGGGAAGAAAAGGAAGAGAGAAATCATGTCATGTATTTATAATCTCAAAACAAAAGAAAAATTAAAACAACAAATGTCGAAAAGAAAGGAAAGAAGAGCAAGACAGAGCAACAACTGCCAGCTACAAGATGGCGCCTGCTTGCTTGGACCTCCTGAAGCCAGCCTGAGTCCTTGACCCAGTTTCACAGTTAGCCAGTGGCTTTACCAAGAGTGTCGAGGAGAAAATGCGGAAGACATTTGGGCTGTTGAAGCGACAGCAGGCATACTCACAGCCCTTCTTTCTACCCACACCAGATGTGAGCCTCGTTCCAGAGGCTCTTCTCTCCAGCGGTCCCCTTCAGGCAGGGCCTCTCAAAGAAACCCTGTCACACAGGCTTCCCCGTGACATCTTTTCTGTTTGAAAACCACGTAGAAAGCTGGTTCCCCTAGCCTTGCCCTCGTCTGAAATGCAGCTCTGAACAGCTAGCACCAAGATCGCAGGCACTGAGAGTGGCCCAGAGCATCTGGGAAAAGAGACAGGGTTGGAGCTGTGGTGGTGATGGAGCAATATGTAAAGTGCTTCCCACACAAGCATTAAGCCCTGAGTTTGAATCCCCAACATCCATGTTGAAAAGAAAGGAAAAAGACAGATGTAGCAATACGTGCCTATAATCTCAGCACTGGAGGAGGAAAGACCCTACCTCAAGGTTAAGGTAGAGAAGCAACTGAGTAATAAACCAATCATCAACCTCTGACCTACACATACACACATATGCACACATGCACACACACACACAAAGAAAATCACTCTAAGGCCATGTTCAAATAACACCATGCCACTTCATGAGTGATGTTAGTAACTTATAAGAACAAAATGTATCCTAATTCTTTCCTCTTGTCTTTAAAGTAAGAAAACAGGGTGAACTTTAAAATAAGAAAACAGGGTGAAGTGTAGCATGTTACCCACACATTTTCCCTTCTCTGACAAGATCCTGCATCAGTTGTGATGGGAGATCACATCCCCCAACAGCCTGCGTGGGCACATCACTACATCACTGTGCTACAAAGACAAAATCATTCTTATCCAGTGCTCACTTGCCCCGATGGAAAAGCCACAGCCTAGCCTGTGCTAATCAGGCTTCTTTTTATTAAAGCTCAAAACAGCTGCAAGAAATGCTACATGTGAACTCACCGTGCTGGGCATGACCTTAGGAATCACATCCTTGGCTACTCAGGTCATGAACTCCATTCTTCTGAGCAAAGTGGTTAGCTAGGGGTGACACATGACCTCAATAGACCCAATCAGCTCCTTTGTGGGGAGTGGTGATGTGGTTAGGTGAGGAAAAAGGAAAGTTTGGTTCTCTTTTCTTGGAGATAAGATGTAGGCTTGAAGTTGTCTTAGCCTTGCCATTATTGGTTCCACCATGTGGAAAGAATATAAATTTTTTAAAAAATGGCAACCTAGAGAACCAGAAAGAAGGACTAATGAGACCCCCCCCCAAAAAAAGTAAAAAGTGTTTTGAGAGTCTTGATCCTGCTGTACCTAAATCCAGAATACCCATGGACTTTGAAGTTGCATGAACCGACTAGAGCCCCTTCCCTATTGTTTTACATTTACTAGTTCCAGTCAGATTTATGTCATTCCTCCTGTAAAGGACAATCATAAGAATTAAAAACAATGACTGACCAATGTCTTGAACACTCAGGCTCCTACAAACAGTTCCTCCCTCTCTCATCCACCAGAGAAGGAAACTGGAACACTATACAGAGTGCACTCAAGGCAAAGAAACCTAAGGACCCTTTATTATGAAGGTGGTAAGATGCATCTGGAATTTTGTCTCTTGATGATGCCCTATCAAGTCATTGCCGTGGAACACCGGCTTCTCAACACTGAATGAATCGTTTATGACTATCATCCCTGTTTTAAAGTGCAGTGGCTGAGACAAGCACCCACCCCACCCCACCTACCCCCCAGCTGAGACCCTGGCTTCCCTCCTGCCAGTCTCTGATCCTCCAGCTACTGGCAGGCAGTGTGATAGTGCCCTGTGGCCACTCTTGGAATACACTGCTAAGCCAGCAGAATTAGCTTGGCTGTGCTAATGAAATTGTAATTTTTGTTCATGTAAAAGTGCTGATGCTACTACAGTCAGCCGAATTCTGGTCCAAACATACATAAATCAGCCAGTTTTTTTTTTTTTTTTTGGACAGTATGGGAGTCTGGCTCCCACTCTTTGAAGGGTTCTTAGGTGGAGGAGAGAGGAATTAAGAAACGATAGAGAGAGAGAGAGATCTAAACGATGAGAAGAAAGACAGAAACACAGGATAGCTTCAGGAGGGCCTGGGTCAATACCCAATAGCCTTGTCCTTTACTGAAAATGGCTTTTTATAACATGCCAAAGGGAGAGGCAAAAGACCTCCCCCTTGCAAGATCAAAGCACACCATACAGCCAAGTATAGACAATATAGACAAGTATAGACACTTCCAAACACCTGGTAACCATGCCCATGGTCAAATCATCCCCTTATGTAGCCCTGCTGAATAAAGCAAGCTCAGATTCTCTGACCCTGAGTAAGTTCTCACTAGGAAGCCTCTGTGGGCTCCCACAGTACAGCTGTATAGCAAGTTTGAATGTGCAAAGTCTCAGGGTTGCTAGCAAAGATCTTGCCATCCTTTTTCCTGAGCCCCTGATCCTACTAGGAAGGAAACAGCATTGCTCAAGTTATGTATCTGCACAAGAGAGTGAGTAGTGAAGCTGAGGTGGAAAGCCATCTTCCAACCAGTGTTCCAGTGTCACAACTGGCTTCACATCCATCTAACACTTGGGTTCAATGGCATGCATGCTCATAGGTAAGAAGAAGGAATGCCCACTGAGCACGTAGGCCATTAGCAAAGGCTTCCAGAAAAAGTCTTTTGGGAAATGAGTAGACTAGAGTGCAGAAGTTCCAGGGAAGTGGAAAGCTTATGACTTACAGTCACAAAGAACTTTCACAATGGGGTCAGGGCTTTGGGCCACCTGGACTGCCATGTTAAAGCTGAGGGCTTCTTTTGCTCTTACCAATGAGCAAGCATTAGAATTAATTCGGTGGGTAGGTAATCTAGGCAAACTAGGATAAAAGATAAAAAGGGGTTTTCCATCATCTTTGGAAATCCACTAGAGGTAAAGATTTATACATCTATATATCTTGGGGAAATATTCTAGAAAAGCAGTGAGATCATCTAAATTCATTCATTAATTCAACAAACATTTTCATAATACGAGCTATTCAATGGTCAACAAAAATCTTCTAGCTCCTGTGCTACAGAGCTTCAGTCTACTTGGATAAATGGCTGTAAACAGACACACATACACACACACACACACACACACACACACACACACACACACCAAAAAAAAAAGGTCATTGTAAAGGTAACTGATAAAACAAAAATTAAGAATGTTGGGCATTATGTATGCCTTTAACCCCAGCTCTTGTGATGCAGAGGTAGTAGATTTCTGTGACTTTGAGGCCAGCTGGGTCTACATGGTGAGTTTCAGGCAGACCAGGGATACACAATGAGACACTATCTCAAAAAACAAACAAAAGAAACAAACAAACAAAACAACTGAAAAGAAATAACATTACACAAAGAATAATAGGATGTGACCTATATATGAATAGGATGGTATTTCAGATGTGTTTTTCTGTATAAGGAGTCAAAAATCATTATCTTAAAGTACATTATTCAATATGCTTTAATGGGTACAATACTGAATTTGGTGTCACTGTCATATCTGGTGCCTTGATGGAGACAGCCAGAAGACTTTTCTCTCTCCTCTCCTCCCCTCTCTCCTTCCTCCTTCCCCTCTTCCTGGCATATTTCCTGTATGTGCTGTAAGGATGTGCCCAGCTTAGACTTCTTTACCTGGCAGCTTGTTTGGAAAGAGGAGGCAGATGCTGCCAGGCCTCTTTAAAGTCTAGGCTCCAAAATGGCACAGCATCCTTTCAGCTGCATTTGGTTAGTTGAAGCAATCAGGAAGCTAGCTCTGATTTTCTAGAAGAGAAATACACTCCACTTCTTGGTGGAGAAATAAGAAATAACTGATTTTTTTTTCAGGCCTCTTTGATCTACCCAGTGTCAAGGACGGCCTCCATGAAAGAGTAACATCCAAAAAACTTGGAGTAGGCAGAATAACAGAAAATCTAAAACAAACAAAACCAGCATGCACAAGGATCCTGAAGCAGAAAGGAGCTTGATGAACTCAGGACCTGACCAAGGCAAACTGTACGCAAGAACGTTGCAAGGAGCCTGTAAACCCCACCAGAGAAGAGACTTGAGAACAAGCTTAAGGTCTATTCGCCAGAGGTCTCCGGAGAGCAGGGGGTCGTGAAGAGCCAGCACATCACCGTTCCTCCAGGGACTTCTCAGAGAATGACTGTGAAATCCACTCCCTTTAAAGTCAAAGGTTTCGTTTATGGCTCCGGTTGGCCCATGAGAGGTCTGGTAACAAAAATACCGACTCTTCCACCTGGGCCTCGGGCTGCTGCCAGCCTAACCAGGGGGAGACAATGAGTGACTGCTGCCCATAGTCATCTTTCAGGGTACAAGGAGGTCATTTTCAGGTATCTGCCAGTGGATGATCAGTCCGTGAGCCCTCCGAGGAAATCAAACGTTATTCTTCATGTGACTCAGCACTCAGGGAAATGGGAGATGGATAGTAACTGCTCCTGTTTTTTGTTTGTTTGGTTGGTTTTTTTCAAAATTGTCCTTGGGGACCTATCGATGTCTAAACTGGACTCCAAGATTCTCAAAAGTGAATGGATTTTTAAGACTCAGAATAAAGGGATTCGATCTCATTAATCTCTTCCACCTGCATGCTTTTGAGACCTTTGTGTAGTAGTAGTAGTAGTAGTAATAATAATAATAATAATAATAATAATAATAATAATAATAATAAAAGACCCACAAGGCACCTTAAATGTTCGTAATCCTCAACACATATAGACTGCTGAAGTTGGTATTTGTGACTACTCCTCCTTCTGAGAAATGATGTTGTTCCACTAAACAGGGACTGGGACTTGATTTGAGGGAGGGGGATGAAAAGTTATGGGAACAATTAAAAGTAATTTGCATACAAAGCAAATCTCAGGCAAAGGCTCTGACGTTGTTCATACCACCAACACCAGCACAAGACCAGAGGGCCTCTCAATACAGTTACATCGCTTTTCACCACCTCAGCTAGATGTCAGGGAGGAATAAAGTCTCTACAGTGAGATTTAGGAGGCAGTTGGGGATTCCAACCAAAGCACCAAAGGGAAAGAGTGCTGAGCACTTAAAAGAAGTTCATATCAAGTCAATGAAGACCCTGCCAGAAAGCATTCTGCTCTTACTGGACAAAACAAAAAGAGCCTCTAAATCACACAAGAGATTTCAGTTAACGCTTCTTTTCCCCTACCTAGGCACAAAGAACATTTCTCGAAAAGAACAACTCCTCACGTATCACCCATTCAAATAACACAGTCAAGAGACCTCTGCAAACTCTGTGGAAGCTGGCCCCATCAACATAAGGGTTCCTACTAATGGTTAAATATTTCCCATACACACTTATTTCATGTGTTACTCAGTCCATCAGAAACCAACCAGAACATTCTGCCAGATAGATTCTAAGGGATCCCTAAGGCTGCTGCCATTACCTTGGACTTCTGGCCCCATTTCCTGTTCACTGGTTGCAGCTTTATCTCAGACAACTAGCTGGCCAGAGAGGAAATTTTAATATATAATTGTTCTGAAGTCCCTGCAGGAGTTACAGTAGAAAACAAACTCCATAAAATAACAAAGGAACCACACTTGATAACCTTGGCTATTAGGAACAGCCTTCCCATCAAACTGAAAAAAGTGTTCTGTCAGAGTACTGGCAGGGAGACTTATATCACTGACTCTGTTCATGAGTTTGATTAGCATGTCACTGTGAGCCTGCTTTCCGTGGTTGCTAGCTAGGTCTTGAAGCCATATGTATGAAAGGGTCATCACGAACTGCTTAAAACATAAAGAAAAAAAATGGAAAGAAGGAAAACTTGCTCCCTAAAAATCTGTGGAATATTTCACAGCGTGAAGGTTTCAGGAGATGACTGGGTTTCTCTCTTTCTTAAACCAATTAAGCAGGTGCTTAAACCTGAGAGCTTATCATCAGGGTTTGCTCTCCAAAGTACCTATGAATGCATGCTTCCAGGCCTCAGGCAGTGCCTCACGCCACATCATCTCGAACTTCCAGAAAGACAGATCTGCTGGCTGAGGCCCCTTGCTTGGCATTTTTTTGCAAGCACTTGGGGCCAGGTTTTCTAATCAGCAGGGTACATATGCCCTGGCAGCTGGAACCCCTAAGCAGCACGGAGGCCTCATTTGTCCCAGCTGCGGCTAACCATGGCACCAAATCAATATCCTGTCAGAGGGCACTTTCTTGGCAGCAACTGCAATTGCAAGCACTCCAGTGACTCTGTGACGTCGCCAGGTATTTGCACAGCAGAGGAAAATCCCTCTTTGTACCACTAGCTCTGACCTCACTCCCAGAGAGAGCACTCACCCATTTTAAATCACCCGTGAAATACTGCAGAAAAGAAGTAAGGGGTGCTCAGGACAGGCTGGGAAGCAGCAGCCCAGGGGGATGACCAAATGTGACTCGTCTCTTCACATTTCAAGAAAAGCTGGATCACAAGATGGCTTGCCTCCAAGGGAAACAGAAGACAGAGAATACCTTTCCTGTTCCCGTCGGACAAAGACAGAGCAATGCAGCAGAAGGAAGATTGCCAATATCAATAATGCATCGGGACCCACGGCTGACATATTTTTCAGCTATCTCAGTAACTGGGCAGTTGTCAAAATATAGCTCTAAAAGGCCATGTGTGGACAGAGCCTCTACTGTTACTGAAAGGGCAGGCTAACCCTGGACAGCATCCAGAAGGTACCTCTGTCCCGTCCTATCCTCAAGCATAAATGCTGTGACAATCACAAGTGGCGACAGTGAGAATCATGGTAATAATCACCATAGCCAGTTTTTATATCGGGTGCATTGTATATACTGTTCTTCCTGCAAGCCAACTGCCGCCGCCGCCGCCGTCCTCACACTGAACTTACTGAAGCAGGCTCAAGGTCATAGACACAGTGGTGGAACTGCATGTAAACCAAAGGCTGCCATTGACCTACAGAACACTGGTGCCTCTCAGAAGCAGGCCATTTGGGAAGTAAGTTCACAAGCTGATCTGATCACCTAGGTTCTCAAACCATAATGCTCTGGCAGTCACTGACCACTGCAGGCCACTTTTCAACAGCTTCCTGAACAAGAGCGAAGAGACTCAGGACAACCACCAGCCCAAGGCTCCCGCTGGGCTAGCTACATGGCTGGAATTAAAAGGCAGCCCAAGTTCCTGCTGTGGAGACCACTTCAGTCATTTGGCCGAGGCTCTCCAAATGGGTCCTGGGACTCAGAACTCCACGGAGCAGCTGTGATGGTGCAAGGGACCCAGGGGATGTAGACTGCACAGCTCCCACGGGGACGTAACACTCTCTTCCCCACAGTTTCCAATAAAGAATACATAAGCATGGAAACCCTGAGTGAACCCCTGGAAGTAGAGTTGGGGAACCCGCGCTTTAAAAACAAGCCATATATCATTTACCCAAGACATCCTCTATCACCACAATTCACTTACCTACTCTTGCCTCAAAGAATTATTCTCCCTCTCCCAAGAGGTGTGTGTATGTGAGGTGGAGGACCACTCAGAAATTTTTGCAGTGGAGGACCACACAGAAATTTTTGCCAGCTTTTATAAGGCCAAACAAAATAGTTTTTTAATATTGTCTTTTCAACTCCTCCCAATCAATCCATCTGCTTTTTCTCTCTTGATGATCATAAGAGGTTGGAGACATCAAGAGGAAACATGTTCCTAGAATGACACATGGAAATCGAGACAAACGAGGAGGGCTGGATTAAATGCTACAGAGCTGAAAATAGCATGGAGCCTCACTGCTAATAACATTAACAGCAGCACCAGCAAATTATCTCCCTTTGGGACAGCTCTGTTCACAGGCTTCCCAAGTCAGGACGCAGAATTACACTGAGTTCCCAAGGGCTCTGGCCTCTGTGATCCAGGCTCTCAGCAGATTAATGAAACACCCCTTACACCTGTCTCTGCACTTTTGGTCCTGTCATTCTAGTCATCTCAGGGGTGGTTTCATTCACACAGTGACAAGCTTTTATTCCAGGGATCCAGATGATAACAACCATGACATGTACAGGCTTTCCTCTCACCACCCAAAAGCTGAGGGGGCCCAGTGCCAACACCAAACAAAAGCCATTGCCCATTGCCTTCTGTGTGCTGGTTTCATTCCCTTTGGGTATACACCCAGGAGCAGGATGGTAGATCATACAGTAGTTCTAATTTTAGATTTCTGAGGAATGCCCATACTGTTTCCTCTAGTTGTTGTAATGAAACACACTCCAACCAACAGTGTGTAAGAATTTCTTTATTGCACAGCCTTACCAGCATTTCATGTATATTTTCTAATAGTAGCTATTCTGGCTGGGGTGAGATAAAATGTAGTTTTGTTTGGCCTTTTTCTGATGGTTAAAGATATTGAACAAGTGTTTTCACATTGGTCTTTTGTACTACTTCTTTGGAGAAGGGTCTGTTCAGAACACTTACCCAATTCTTTTTTGGTTACTTGTTTTGTTAAGGTTTTTCAAAAGTCCCTTGTGAAGTCTGGGTGTTAATCTTCTGTCAGACAAATAGTTGGCAAAGATTATGTCCTACTCTGTGGGCTGTGTCTTCACTCCAGTGTTCCCTTCACTGTACAGAAGCTTTAAATTTCATGTGATCCACTTATCGATGCTTGCTTTTGTCTCCTGGGCTACTGAGTTTCCACTTGGGAAATCTTTACCTGTTCTACTATCTTGACATGTGCCTTTTCTAGTCATGCCTACCATTAAGGTCTTCAGACCATTCTTCACTGGTGTTAATACAGGGTAAGAGATAGGGATCTAGTTTCAGTCTTCGCCTGGATATCCAGTTGAGGGTACCACTTGCTGAAGACATTTAATCTTCTTTACAAGTGTGTAGCAACAAGGACTATGATCTTCACTTCTAGCCCCATTGCCTTTCCTAGAACTTGTCTTACTGAACACTCAACTAGGAAACTTCCTTCATTGTTTATAGATGAGGAAGCTGTGGGCAGCTAACAGTAAAGCTGGGATTTGAACTCAGTGAACCTTGATGAATAGTTGATCAGATATTCTGAGAACACAGACACAAACAAAACAAATTCTATGCTACATTGGTACCCAGAGCTGTGGGGGAAAGGGCAAAGTAAAGCAGGGACTCAGAATGTATGAAGGTGGAGAACAGTTGGGGTCGGCCTCAAGGAGAAGGTAAGATGTGAGCAAAGACTTGAAAGAAATCCGAGAGTGAGCAGAAGAGCATGACAGGTGAAGGGAAGAACTAGGTGTGTGTAACAGTTCACAGAACCAAGTGACATATGAAGCTGGATCTGGAAGAGCCAGGGTTGACTACCAGAAATAAGGTAGAAGAGGGCCATGATCCTGTGTCAGTCTTTGCAAAGACTTGGGCTTTCACTCAGAATGAAATGGGGACTCCTTGCAAGATCAGAAGCAGAGCAGGCATGGAATGCAACTTGGTTTTAATTAAGAACACTTTGAGAGTTACCAGCAATCAATGGCTGTTGAGAAAAGAAAAATCAGTTTTCACCAAGGAAACGCCCCCAATAGGTTAGCCAAATGGTCAACCATAAACACACCTAAAACAATACTAAATGGACTCAGAAGGTGGTGTGTATACATATATACACATATGTGTATGATACAAATTTGAGGGGAGTGTGGGATAACTGAAAGAGGGAGAGGAAGGAATGGAAATGGTAAAAACACAGTACTCATGTATGAAACACTAAAAAACAGTAAACATTGCTTATTGAGAAGGGCCCATGGCAGAGGCACAAGGAGGAAGTGAGCAGATAGGACAGAGGTGACATCCGGTCAGTCAACAGCAATGGAGACCCAGCTAGGGTGGCAGACACGGAGAAGAGCAGTAGTATATCCACATATGTATGCGAATGGAGGAGAAAGGAATCCAAGAAACAGACCCAGAGTCTGTTTTGGCTCGCCCCTGCATTCTGATGAGGCAAGCCTGGAAGCTGCTGATTCACTGGTAAGACCCTGAAACAACGGAAGAGAAACAGCATGATGCATTAATTTCCAGGCTTCATTTCTTACATGAGAGAGATGTTTGATTCTTACTCTGGGCAGCTGTGAGGAGTGAGGGGGCTCCTTTAAAAGCCCACATGCTTCACTTGACTTCATTTATGTAAAGCAAGCTTTGGGAAGTCCTCCCTTTATGATGCCCCCCAACCGTGCTGCCTTCCATGTCTTCTCTCCCGCTCACCTGGTTGATGGGTTACCTGGACTCATTCTGTTTGTTGCTATACAATGTGGCTTCTGCTCAACTTTCTAAAGCCAGGAACACTAGGAAGACACTGAAATCCAGATGGCAAGTGTCATAAGCCAATGCTGTTCCTTCTCTAGTCATTAACAAGGCCAGCATTTTTGGATAACCTAGACTGCCATACAAGTGCAAGCCATCAGCTCTGAGCCCAGTAAAATACAACTGTAAAGCTCCCAGACAGATCTCACTGGGAGACAGCTTGTAGAGGGAAAGCAGAAATCATGAGGCTTTACAGATGGTAGGTCTCCATTTACCTTACTTTTAGAAATACTAAAGTGAAAAGTCAAAGGTGATAGAAAACATATTTCTATAAAAGAAAATTTTATAATGCACCTACTATATTCAAGGCACTACGGTGAGGATTTTTTAAAACATCACCTTGCACAATCTATACACCATCCTGGAAAACCAGCTTCATTTTCTCTATTTCTCTGTAAAGCTGAGAAAGCCAAGTACTTCCCCCAAAGAGAGCCAGATGTCTGACTTCAAAGTCCAACTTTCTGCCAGCTGCCTCTACAATGACCAACTGTCCCTGTCTCCAGCTCTAAGTGGTTCCTGGGACTTTTGTTTTTAAACATATAGAAGTCATAGGAAATGAAGACAAGACAGTCACCTCACTGCCTCTTAGCACTTGAAGTATATGTGCAGAAAAATGAAGCCACTTCAACAGTACCTGGAAGGTGATAGAGAATAAGTACCCAATAGGCTTGCCTTTCAGAAGAGCATGTTACTTCCAATTCCATTCACATCCATGTTCTGAAATCCCAAGAGTTGAGTCCCTAAAATGAAACCTGCTGCAAGTAATTAACCCTTGCTTCACACAGCATGATCCTCCAACTGATCTCTGCCAGCAAGCTTGCCAGCTGTGAGTCAACAGGCTCTCTTGCTTTGATCATAATTTGTGCTTCTGTTGAATTGACTCAAGCTCAGGAGTCTGGCCTGCATCTCACTGAAGGGGTTTAGTAGCTCAGGACCAGACTCAGTTATTTAGGGTAGTATTTTGCTTCCTCAGAATCTGGGTTGCACCATGGCCTAGGACTATTCACTCATTCATTCCACAGACACTGATGTCTACTTTGTGCCACAGCTGGGGTCTTCACATGACCTCTGCTACATAGCTTCCTAGGGCAAGTCCAGGTTTATGTATCCGAAGTCTACAAAAGGACATCAATAATTTGCCCCAAGATCACCTTTATCTCCTCTCTACTTAACATTAAACTTTCTGATCCAAGCCAGTACATTTTTGTGGGAATTAAAAATATCTTCTTCCTGTTATAAACATTTTAAACTCAGGACAAAACATGCACACTGGAGTACCCAAATGAAGATGCTGGAGTCTACAACATTCTTTGAAATACATCAGAGAACAATATGGACTGATAGGTAATAGAAGAATGGATTTATGTGACTGTACAAATCAACTTAATTATATACTTGAAACTTTTCATTCAGCATTAGATAGGCATTGAAGATGACAAGTGAGATGCTGCCCATCCCCTGCCCACTCCCTGTAGTAGGATAGGTCCATAGGATCAAGGAAATTGGCTCAGATCAGTTGCCAAGGCATGCCCATAATGTACTTCCTTATGAGCCAACTTGGAGTCTGCCTGAGGGCCTAGCAACAGGTGCTGTCAGAGTTCCTGGTCTCTGTCAGAGTTCTTGATCATACCCAGCCAATGAGGGAAGACCACAAAATGCCACCAGATTGCAACACAGACTGGGTGTTGGGAGGTGGGTATATAAGGCCTTCTCTGTTATTAAATAAACGATTTTGTTGGTTGCCTTCAACTGACTCCCGGTGTCTGTGTCATTGATGCTGTGCCTTCTAAGTCCCTCCCCTGAGGGAGCCATTAGGATCCAGCAACATTCTCCTACCCCAAAATGTCAGTGCATCTGTTGTCCCAGAGGCAGGGATTCCACGGTTGGAGTGGTATACTTTGTATCAAGTACATTTTTCCACAACAAAAACAAGTAAATAAAATAATTTTAAATATTGAGGGAAGCAGTCCATTATTGAGAAATTTGCTCTAGCCACAGAGGCCATTCATGATGATGCAGAGACTGGATAGAAAATTTATAAATAGGTCACAGAAATACAGAAGAAAATTATGCAAAATTTACTAAGAAGAATAAACCAAAAAAGGGGAAAAAAAACAGAAAAGTTTGACTCTCTAGAAGTGAAAGTTCTACATAGATAATCTGCTTTGAATAGAATGAAGTATTTGAGAGAGGAAATATTATCTTCAGATGATGAACTCTGGACTGAATGAGAAAATCTCACACCCATTCTAAGCATTTCTTCTATCTAGCTGTGCTCTTCCACACCACAGTGTACTCACTGGGTGTTGCTCCACTCTATACATGTCATTTTAAAAAACAGTGTCGGATTAAGTGTTACTTCAAGTCCTTTCCAAGTCAAATATTTTGTACTTTTTTGGGAAATACTTTATGTTTGGTGTAAGTTCTTGTACATTACAGTTAAAGTAACTGATTTAAAATCAAACCTGCTAGAGCTTGACTGTCACTGTGCACAGCAGACATCCCCACAAACCCACTCCAACCTCTCATCAAGTACTCTGACCTTCTAGAGGTGTACACATTTCTCTTTCCTCAAGTGCAAAACCACCCACTATGCTTTTCCATGTTGTTCCAGAGCCACGGCCCTGCCTCCCCTCCCCCGCATCCTTCCAGTGCAGATTGCCTGGGTCCACTTTGACCCTTCCTATAATCCACTCAACCACTACCTCTTGGGCAGGGAAGGGCTTCTCTGACCTTCACCTTCCTTCCCATGCCCTTTATCACAACCGCCAATGTGAAAACAGTTACTTTACCGTTTGCATCCCCCTTTACTACATCCCATTCCCAGACATACTTACATCAACAGGTTTGGTTTGGTTTGACTTCTTGTGGTATGCTGTCTGCTCAGCAAGAGAATCTTAACAAAGAACATTCCTTTAATCCCTGTCCTTCCTCAGGTGCCAAACATTATAGAAGCTACTCAGTCATCTCTATAACTTTAGAGGAAAGAAGCAATCAGGGAGGGAAGGAGGAGGTGAGTCAACATTTCTCTTTGTCCCATCAAACCTCAGGGTGTTTTCTATGTCATTCCTAAAGAAAAAAAAAGTCCCATTTGAAGAAATAAGTGGTATAAATTCTACTGCGTTTGACAGGAAAATAAATCCATTGTTCTGGCTGCTGCCATTAGTCATCCAGTGTCATAATTTAAGCTGCTGCACAGTGGTGCATTAATCTCCCCCACCTTAAAATACACACAGCCCGTAGGCTTTGAGCTGCTAATCTCTTCAGCCCCACCTTAAAATACACACAGCCCGTAGGCTTTGAGCTGCTAATCTCTGCAGCATTAAGGAAAGAGTTAAGATGGTGTTTTACTAAATTTTTCAGAAGGCCACATGAGTTTGCCAGTCTCGGCTAGGGTGATGCATAACTCCTTGAGGAGTCAGTGTGACCCTTTCTTCCTTTCCTCTGCACAGACCCATCTGTATTTCACATCCTTACCAGCATAAGAAAGGAAAGACCCAAATGCTAAGCAGTGAATGCACAGACCTACTTGTTTTTCTGCACCCAGCTTCCTCTTTGTTGTCCCAACCTCTATCCCTACCCTGGGCCAGATGCAACAGTATTCCAATCTCCCCAGAACTTGAACAAATATACTGGAGGCAAAGAAAGAATTGAACAAACACGCTTCTGATCTGAGTGCTCTGAATCACCCTGGCCTTGTTCTAACTAATGAAATCCCAGGTGGCACAGGAGACTGAACCAACTAGTGTTTTAGTCATAGTTGATGTCACTTCTCACCTGAGACACCAGTCTAATAAGACCCTAGTGTTGGGAACCAAGAAGCAAGACCTCCAGCTGAATGATCTCACTGGCTAAACAACTTATCTAAGCTGGTTTCTTCCTACTTGGTGAAACATTCTTTTATTCTTTCAAGAGTTATCACAAACCTGCTTCTCAAACACAGATTTAATATTAGCCAGCAAAGTTTTTCATAATGGACTTACACACATGATGAAAATTTAACTTGGTCATTATTAGAAACTCAAGATATAGCTCTTGGCCAAAGGCAATGGAAAGTTGATTAAGTATTCAGATTTCTGGATTTTAAAAGTAGATATCTATGAGTCAAGGTATGGCTGGTGATCTAAAAATAGGGAAGAAAGGACAATCCTTCATCACAGATTCAGTGAGTCACACTTAGTAAGCACCTGCTGGATACACTTAGCACAGAGCATGTTCCCTTTGAGGGTTCCTGGGACAGAAGTGCCACATCCAGCACATCTGGGACCTGACTGAGGCAGCTAAGGAATGAAGAAAAGATAAACAGACCTACAAATGGACACATGGGCACATAGAAAGCCAGGGTTAGGTTTCTCTAGGCCCTCAACTAGAGAAAACACAGAACCTCAGAAGCTCAGCATGGTTATTATATAGAGTTGAACTAAAAGGCAGAGTATTTCATACAGCTGAACAAGGAGGCAGAGTTATTACATACAGGTAAACAAGGGGGCAGAGTTTATGGTGTGCAGCTGAACCAAGGACACTGGTTTAGCTAATCTTTGTAGGAGCACTCTCTGTGGTGGAGCAGTCTTCAGACTGTAAATACCCAAGGGGAGAAAGCTATGGTGGATTTTTCTGCACACACTGTCAACACTCACACTCAGTTCTCTGAGGAAGGCTTTGCCACCTCTCCAAGCCTGAGGATATGGAGTTCTTAATATGGTCATGACTATGTAAAAAACACATTCACTCAGGACTTCATTCACTCGGCACTGCCTCTATTCCCTATACATTGTTCCTCCTCACCCGGAGTGGTCCAGTGAAGACCAGCTCATCTCAAGGCTAGACATTCTTGGGTAGAATTTCTTATTCTTCCATTTTCCAGCCATCTCCTTGGCAATAAGGTTATTAACACCATCCTCGAAGGGTTGTTTTAAGAATCAGGTTAGCAAACCTTTGTAAAGCACTTGGCATGATGCCTACCTCATTAAATGTCAATTCCTTCCTCTGTTTAGTGCCCATCTAAGAAGAGGCAACTGTCCAAGAGAGATAAGACACATTCCTGAGGGGTCTGGAGTGGAAAATGCTTCTGCACTGTGGCATGCTACGAAAGGGAGGCAAAGGGGCCAAGGTGACTTTTGAGGTGATCGCTGTTTGGTCTTTGTGTTTCCTGTGCTGTCTCCTGGAAAGTGCAGGCAGAGGCACTGCTGGGGCAGGCCACAGAGAATCCGGTTCATTACAGGCAAATGCACTCCACGTGAACACAAAGACCACTCTGCTCTCCCTGGGCCTCCGCAGGTTGCTTCCGATAATCAAAGAAGTCAGGGTGGAAGGTTCTCACTGGAAACCGAGAAGCAAGATGAGGCACACAAAGCCATGTCCTGTTCAATAAGGGGGGGGGGGGGGGGAGCGGGGACCTACCCAGCTAGGTGGCAAGCCAGAGAGAATTGCTCTGCACTGGAAGCAAAGGCCCCAGGGATCCTGGTTAAAAATAATCAAGTCATTTCAGGGCCATTTCACTTAATCTCTTTCACCCAAAAGCCCTCAAGAATAAAAATGGACAAAAGGATGTGGAGACATCAAAAAGTGAGTGATTCCAACAGGTTCTTGGAAGTAGAAAACAGAAAGAAGCAGACAGTAAACTTTGGCCTCCTACCGGCAAAGAGAATGCTGCAGTCTAAATGTGGATACCTCAGCAGACAGGGAGGAAGTCGCTGCCCAGTCCCCAAGAGGAGCCAAGGCTAGTGGAGACCTGGATGACCTTGAGCTGAGGAGTGGGGTCTCAGCCTGCTTACTGCTCCCATGATGCTGGTAGCCAGCAAGGATGTCTCCCACATGTTCTGCTAAACAGAAGACCAGAAGACTCCTCCCTGAGAAACTGAATGACACCAGTGAAAAATGCCAAAATGTGATGTGATCCTCCAAAAGGAGACAAGCTAAAAATGCTGACAAGCCCCACCCTCAAGGAAAGTGCTTGCAATTAGCTTTTAGTGCCCTTCAACATGAATGGACAATGAGTGCCATGTACTAAGAAAATTATTCAACGTGTCAAAAACCAAAAAAATGTCAAAAAAAAAAAAAAAGGAACCTGGGAAGGAAAAAAAAATCAATATAATGTAAGAAGAGAAAAAAAAGCCTTTACAGAAAAACAATAGTATCTATACAGGTAAGTGAAAATATTTCAGACAAGAAGCAAGAGAATTAAATAAAAGCAAAAGTAAATTCTAAAACTGAAAGATATAGTAAACAAAATAAAAAAGGATCAGCATAATGAACAGAGATAAGGTTTAAAAATCTAATATAAAGAAAAACAAGCACAGAAAATAGTACAAATGAATTCAGGGCATCCAACATCTGACTGAGAGGTGGTCCTGAGCAAACGTAGAAAGGAGAAATTGTCAGAGGAACCCAATAAAGGCGCATGTCCTAGAACCAGGCTTAAGGACCAGACAAAAGAGCCTTCAGTACGCCCGCCCGACATAAGAAATAGGCCACCCTTCAGGTACATCATAAAAGTTCAGAACACCAGAGTAAGAGGGGAAAAAAAGAAAGAAAATACACTAAACCTTTTCTAAAGAAAAGAGGGAAAGGTTTCAATTTTAAAATAGCAGGAGTCAGAAAGTGACATAGTTCTCAACTATACCCAAACCTTAGAGACAATAAAGCAAAGACTAATTGTTTTGAGAGAAAAAAAAAATCTTTCTCAACCTAATACTCTGTGCCTAGTGAAGATAAAACAGGTATTTGGGTAGAATAAAGACATTTCCATACATAAAAGGCTTCAAAAATTGTATTGGGGGCCCATGAGATGGCTCAGGGGGTACAGGAGCTTGCCAGGAAACATGGTTGAATTCCCAGAACGTGTGCAAAACGGGAAGGAGCTAACCATCTCAACAAAGTTGTCCTCTGACTTCCACGTGGGCACATTGTCATGCATGTCATAGCATGTGCACCCCCACCGACACTCGCATCATATTCACTCACAATATTAATACCTACTTTAAAGCTACTCTTAAATGCGTTCTTTTTCTCAGGTAGCTATAGCAGATACACTAACCCCTGAGCTGGATTTCCCATCTCGTAGATGCTTTGTTGAGGTAATAGAAACACTAAATACTGACAATGGGATGAGGAGGATAATGCAGTTGTATTCTAGAACACTGATCTTCCCCAAACAAGATGCCAACAGAAGATATGCAACCTTTGGAAAATAAGAATTCTATGCCTGCATTATTTTGAAGAAAAAAAAAAAATAAGAAGTACTTGAATGTCAGCAGCCCTGGCAGTGCCAAAGCTCTCAGCACCCGCTCAGACATCCCGTGGCTGCTGTGGTCAGAGGACAGCAGGACATAGAGAAAGAAGCATGTCTAAGCAAACATACACACCATTCTTGCTCCCAAATTCCTAATAAAAAATGCACATAATTCATTTCCTTCTTCTTAAGGTGTAAGGCGGCTGTGACAATGTGAATGAGTAAAGATACAGTAGCAGCAGCCTCAGGAAGCTGAAGAACAGACACGAGCAGTAGCTTACTCTCAATTCCTCAAAAGGTTCAGTAAAGGGACCACTGGAAGATTTGTCTCTGAGAATTCAAAAGCAGTCCAAGAGAAAGAGCCAAATATACTGCTATCAGAAGTTCTGCCCCAAACCAAGCTAATAATAAAAAAAATAAAAAAAATTAAAAAAAAAAAAAAAAAGACCCAAAGTGTTGTGATTGCCTGGGGATTGTTAGTATATTTTGGAATATTTGCACAATGAGCTATCTTAAGGACAAGACAGAAGTCAAAACACAAAATTCACTTACATTTCACATACAGCTTACACATGTGACCTAAAGACAGTTTTATAGAATATTTTTTAGTGTGCCTGTGTTTCATCCATGACCCGCCACACGAGGTCATATGTAGAATTTCCCACATACAAATCAGATCCATGTTCAAAAATTTCAGATTTTGGAGCATTTCCTATTTCAGATTTGGGGGCTGGGGACCTGAGTCTGACAACACAGCAAAGCTCCCAGTCATCAGGCATCCCCCCATAATTCCCTCTCCTATGGTGTTCAGTACAGACAACTGAAATTTTAGTGTGCTTCTCTTAAATGCGAGAGCCAGTCAAGGAACAACTGGTGAGAGAGAGGGAAGAAGAGAGAAAGAAAGGGCAGGGCAGGAAAGAGAACTCCTAAGAGATGGAAATTTCTAAAATCCATCACCCTGCATACCCTACTACTTCATTAACAGGACTCCTATATAATAGCAGGAAATCATGTCTAAAAGAACCACAAGGCTCAAACCCATTTAGTAAGTGCCCAAGAAAACCCAAGAACGATATGAGAAACACAAAGAAAGACATTAGAGGAAAGTTTAGCCATAAGAGCGTAGCTGCAATAATCACATCCAACTCCCAAAGATTCATCCATAGAATTAAACACACCACAGGTCCTTTAACCCAGTACATCGTGCATTGCTCTCAAGAAAACAGTTGCAGGATGAACTGAAAGGTGAGGAATGTAAACTGCAGCAACAAAAAACTATTAGAGCCTGACTCGGATAATTCATAGGTCTTGGAAACAGCAGATGAGGGAATAAAATACCTAATATCAATGTTGTAAGGGCTATAATAGCTTAGTATTATTAGTATACTGTAGTGGGTAGCCATTCCAGCCTTGATCTGGAAGTTCCAAGCCCCATTGAGGCTTCAGTAACTGTCATGCCTACAAGGTGGGGCCAAGGGAGGACCATGAAGACCCAAGATCCGGATGCGCTGGCTCTCTTGGTTCCTGGAACCTGGACGCTGGAGGTAGACCGAGCAGAGTTCTCCAGAGAACACCGCCAGACTGCGCCACGCCTTTCCCAGACTCTGTAAACTATCCATTCACTTGTAAGTTACCTCACAAAATAATGGACTTAATAAATTCACCACTAGTATACAATAGCCAATACAATATATTGTATTCCTACTATAAAATATCTAAGAATAAATGGAAAATGGAAACTCAGACAAAGAATCGAAAGGAAATACTAAAAGTCAAAAAACACCCCAAGGAGGCGGGGGGGATGCTTTAAAGGACTTGACAGTAGACAGGTGAGGCCAAGAAGAGAATTGCTCAGCCTGAATATGTACTTGTTAGTAGACTCCCTAAAATGTAAAATGAAAGGAATGAAGAAAGTGAGACAGAACTGTGGGACAATTACTGTGGGTGTAATTAATGGTGACGTAAGAAGAGGAAGAGAAGGAGGAGGGGGAAGAGAAAGAGGGAGAGGAGAAAGAGGAGGAAGAGGAAGGGGGAAGCAAAAGTATATTTGAGTTAATAATAGTTGAGAGTTATGCAAAGTTAACAGCAGACACCGAACCTTGGAGCCGGAAAGCTCAGAACATGTAGCAAGATAATTACAAAAACCCATTCCTGGGCATGTCATAGTCGGGGTGCTGAAGACCAAAGGCACAGAGGAAAACCTGAAAGGAAATGAGGAGGGATAGCTTTCTTACTTTACAAGAATGGGAATTAAAACTGCATTGATTCTCTTCTCCTCATAGAAGCAAGAAGAGGATGGAGGGAAATATTGAAAGCACTGAGTGAAAAGGAAAAATGGGGAAGCAACGACCTAGAACTCAATAGCCAGAAAATGTACTGCCTAAAAATAAAGGAGGGATGATGATTTATTGATACCAGTCACAGCGGTTTGTAGATTGAGGTTAGTCCTCCACTTACAAGAAACACTAAAAGAAGTCTCCAAAAAGAAATGAATAGTTCAGAAACCCAGACCTTCAGACCTGCCTAAGAGGATGGAGGAACACTAGAAATAAATAAATGCAGATAGAACAGTAACTTCGTTCTTATTCTGAATTGATCTAACAGGTAAAATTGTTCCTAATAATAACAGTGATCCTGCATATGGTACCTCCAGCTTGTGGGTAATAGAAATGGATGACAGCAATGTGAGGCAGGGGCAGGGAGGCAGAGCTGGGTCAAGGCATCTACAGTACCCATGAAGAAGTACAGAGTCATTTTGAAAGGGGGCTTGGATTAGTTGAAAATGTATACTGCAAACTCAAGGGCAACCACTAAAAAGACGTGCTCTAGCCAGGTGGTGCTGGCAAATGCCTTTAATCCCAGCACTTGGGAGGCAGAGTCAGGCAGATCTCTGTGAGTTCGAGGCCAGCCTGGTAACACAGAGAAACCCTGTCTCGAATAAAACAAAACAAAAAACAAACAAACAAAAAAGACGTACTCTATTGCTGAGATAAACCCATGACATTTTAAAAGAATCTTTAAGAAGTACAGTAGTTAGACTAAGACAAGGGAGAAAATGAAATCACAGAAAGTGTCCAACCATAACCTGAGAAGACAAAAATGAATTGGGGGTGAGGGGTGCACTGAGGCTCTAGCTCTGTTTATAGATGCTTGCATAGCGTGAGCAAAGGCTAGGATTCCAACCCTAGCACACAAACCTGCTGTGGGGGGCACACATTTGTAGTCCCGGCACTGAGGAAGCAGAGACAAGGAGTCCAAAGCTATCTTCAGCTATATAGTAAGTTTGAGGCTGGCTGGGTCTATGTGAGACCCTATCCTCAAAGAGAAAGAAAAAGAGGTGAGGGAAGGAAGGAAGAGAGGAGGGAGAAAAAGAGAGAAGGAGGAGAAATAAAGAACACTAGCCAGAAATAGAAAATAGTGGCAATGAGGCCAGGGAGACAGACACACATACTAAATCCAGGCAGGCAGCATGCCAGCTCTAAGAGAGGGGTGGTGGAGGTGACTGGGCACAGAGACAGACAATGGCCAATCAACCGAATTGATGAGCTACAAGGTCAGTGAGAAGCTCTGTCATCTTATACTGTCAGATGTCAATCAACCTGGGTTCCCTCTGGTCTGGTCCACAGGATTGAGCCGGGCCTGCAAAAGGTGCCAGATAAACAGCATCTGAACCACTTGATACAGCATTCTGGCAAACTCAGGCTCCGGCCTCCTTCCCTTGGGTCCAGCCTCATCCCTGGAGCATGTATCTTCTGATTCACCTGGCCTTGACTCCATGACCTGAGATAAAGTAAGAATCCCTGGGCAAAGAAGCATGCGAAGGATTGGCCACAAATACTGCCGAGGAGTAAAGAGATGGAAGCTCAGACTAGAGATACATTTCCTCTGGGCCGCGTGAGTCAGTGAGGTGCAAAACTAAGAAAATACACAAATATTTATGCATCAGGCATCTCTTCACAAACTTGGTTATAACAGGAAAAAAATAGAGAAAACAAAAAGATACCCCAAAAAGTCTTACTTAAACCATGGTACAAATACATGACCAAAGAGATAACACAAAGCTTGACTTGAAACAGGGGTAGAATTTATATGAAGGGGCAAGTGTTTATCAGAGAATGGGGAAAAGACTGGAAAAAAGCTGTCCACTGTTCTTTATATTTAAAAGCACCTATTCCCCACTTACAAGTTCTAAACCAGGGTTTCTCAATTCCTGTAAACATTTGTAACTAGATAATTGAATTCTGAAAGCTGCCCTGTACTGTGCATTGAAGAATTTTTATCATCACCCCTAGTCCCTACGTAGTAGGTTGTCAGAGGTGACTCCCCACTTAAGATGATTCTAAATGTCTTGACAGAGTCAAATATCTCTGAGAGGCAAAGCTGTATGCTAAGGGAAGTTCATGTATTTTGTCAAGCAGATGTTGCTATAGAGCATCTAGCTGGGCCGTAAGGGTGCTAATATCAAAGAAGACTTGTCTTTTCTTCTCTTTGGAAGGAGAGCCTCTGAAGTGTCTCTTTGGACAATGAACAATATAAAAATATTTCTTGAGGAATATTTTTGTTATTGATACATTAATTGCATAAATATGTTTCATTGTGATCCATACACACACACACATATATATGTGTATATATATATATATATATATATATACACACACACACACACTCAGATATTCATGTATGTAAATGAATGTGTCTTCCTGAAACAATGCATGCAGAGCCACTTTGGCTGGAAGATAAGTATGTTTTCTCTCTTGAGAAGACACTGACATGTTCAACAAAACACATTCCTTTCTGTTTAACTCTGTCTGGTCCACACTTGATCTACAAAAAGAGGGAAATAGAGAACAGGCCACTGCCCTCTGGAGGTCTTTACATTTAAACACTAGAACTTGCAGAAGAACAGAGAAGCAGCCACACAGAATCCTGAGACCATTGCATTGAAAGGGCAGACACAGCTGTCAGTCACGCACAAAGTGAAAACATCTGAAAAGGGGCCACACAAAAATGTATGTGGAACTGAGAGGGCACATCCAGGCCCACCCAGGTCAAAATGGATCAGCGGGGATCCTGAAACAAAACTAAGATCAAACACCTACCATGAGCCAGTGTATGGGAAGCTCTATTCCTACCATTCAGAAAATGGGTGTAGATGAAGAAACAGAGGTTTAGAAAAGCAACTCACCCATGATCACAATTTCAAAGTGATAGACCCAAGTGTGGCCATCTTTAAATCATTCTGCTAAGTGGCACAGGTGTGTATTATATATGAACAATGTGTATATGCACACACTCAAATGTCTACGTATAGATGAGAGTACACAAATATCTCAGGTCTGTATGAGAGAGGGAGTGCTTACAACAAGACCTAGCATGTGGGATGTATGTATCAGTACCGTTTCCACTAGGAAGCCCTGCTGCCTCCCTTATGAACTGATTACAGCTAAAGAATGGATGCTCCTTTTAGCTAGAAAAGGGGAGACTGGAGCTCCACCTTTGTCCACAACTATCCTCCCCTGACTCTTTTGATCCTTACTTCTTTATCTCCCCACCCTCTACCTCTACCTAATTTAAAGTGAAGGACTAACCTCAATCTACAAACCACTGTGATTGGTATCAAGAAATCATCATCCCTCAAGATGTCGCCAAACCAACCACCTTTCAGAGACATCTACTTAAACCCCTGAGACAGTGGAGGTTTCTGAACAGCTCGGCTTTCAGAAGCAGATGGGAATGTAACTAGAGCACATTAAAAGATGTCTTAAATTGACTTTAAAGAAACTAGAAATCCTGACCTCCCCAGAGCAACTGCAGAAACTACAAAGTAGTATCAAGTGTAACTACATATTGGTTACAAATAAAATATCGTGTAAACTCCATATAGGAGGGAGGTGTTGTAGGATCCAAGAGGCAGAAGACTGACAGAAATTAATTTCCATAGAGAGACCTTGCACACCCACAACAGCAGAGAGAAGAACTTGTAACCAGATTGCATAACAGGGCTCCAAGGGTAATGAGCTCGACCCATCCTTCAAGATATGGCTCTTCCTAATGCTGGCAAGAGAAAAATTCAAAGACATCTTTGAATTAGTCTCAAAGGGAAACATTTCTCAAAAGCCCCTAAGGCCATATGAAAATGAAATTAATCAGAACACATTAGAAGCACATATCACCACTCTCTCACAGTTTTGAGTAGAGGGTCAAGCATGAAGTGAGAACAAGGATACACATCTGAGACACCGAAGCCTGTAAGTGTGAACTCACATCCCCAAACCTTCTAAAGAACAGCTCTACCTTCAAAGCATTTGTGTGAGTTTATAATTGAGTGTATTAAACTTGTTGGAGCCCCTGTGATGTCATAGGAAATGATGCAGGAAATGGGGACAAGGTAAGAGGCTGGCCAGAACAGCTTGATCACAACCAATTATTCTTAATGAGAATGCATTGTTGGCAGTTGGGTTCTTCTGGATCCACAGACATACTGGAAGGCGGCAACACAACAAGTCGAAATCTCTTGAGGAGACTGAAGCTGCAGCTAAAACTTTGGGGGAAAGTTTGTAGTTCAAGAAACAAAAATGACAGGCAAAGCAGCCTGGGAATTCAGGTTATGTGCATGCTCACTTGATTACCCAGCACAAGGGCGAGGCAAGAGTACGTCACAGTGGCTTAAAGGTCAGAGGAAGGATAGACAAAACAAGAGTTAGTATTAAACTCCAATAGCATATCTAACTGCCGTTGTAATAGCATACCTAACATTATAGGATAAGATGGATGGTAAAATAAATGAAAATGCTTTTCAGTTAATTTGTTCCAAGCCTTACAGCGGTACCTTCCATAAGTGAGAGCCACTTACACTATTATGTTAGCTCAGAGAAGGGAGCAATAGTCTCCTTTGAGACACACTGGGCATGTGAAGGGCATCTCTGCACTATAGGAGTCTCCCTTGAGCATCTGCAGGATTTCCTGTGACTTTGGGTGCTCCCTCGGATGCTGGGAGCACCATCGTCCAGCCATTTTCACATCCAAAAGGACGTTTTTCTCCTTGGATTATTTTCCTTTACCTAGGTGTCATCCTTCTTAGTTTTTTTTTTTTTTGGGGGGGAGGAGTGTGCTGCTCTTCTTTATACTTTTTTCTTCTAAAGTTTCCTATGCAAATGACATAAATGGTCCAATCTCATTTTTGTAGACATTTTGTCTATAGATCCTAAAACATTTTGTTGAATTATCTATCCTTTATTTATAAAGAACTAATCTTTGTTACATATAATGCTCTTATACATACTTGGTCAATTTTGGGACTTTTCACTTGGCTTTATTCATCCCTTATCTGCTTATACCTGTGTATGTACAGTTTTAATTATTACACTTTTATAATACATTTTCCCAGTTACAAAAAAAATTCTCCCTTATTTTCCCATCTAGTTCTACCTTCTTAAGAGATCCCTGCAAAAAAAATTGATCATTATTTCAGTTAACTTATTTAGTAACTCACATTTCTAGCATGAATTGCGCTTGCTCTCATTCCTGCTACATTTACTTTAGTAGTGATTTTCTAAATGTTATGCAATACATCTAAAGTGGAAGGAAAGAGGACAGGAAAACAGGGATGGATGAAGGGGAAGAGGAAGACAGGGAAGGAAGGACAAACTATGCTACACCTCCCGGAGGACTTTGCCCAATAGAAGCAAAGCTGTGCACGACTAAGGCAGCCAGATGGTAGGGATGAACTGGGATGGAGGAGAAAAATCCCTGGATAATGGAATTCCAAGAAGAGATGAATGAGAAATTCAAGAGTTTCCTTCAGTCAAGAAAGAACCTGGACCATGGAAAAAAGCATGAGTTGAGGACTGAGTTCGCCCGTAAACGTGACCAAGTGTGCTTGAAACATCAATTTGTTTCGATTAGCACACTTTAGACAGCCCAAATCCCTTGTAATTTCTGCATCCATATCTTTGAAGGGAAGCTCAGACGCTATTCAATTTGTAGAACATTTTATGTGCTTTTCATCCTCTAGCACAGAGCTAATCCCGTGTCATTGCCAAAGGCTGCTCCTAACCTTCTAACTGCGTAGCAAATCCCATAAGCACCCCACTGCTCTTCTCAGGGGGATGAACAGGAGGCAAGCAGGAGCCCTTGCTGCCTCTGATGAAAACAGATGCATAGTAACCACAAGGCTGGTGGGGATTGTCAGATTTATGCTTAGTAAACACCTTAATGGCCTCCTCGAATGGCAGAGGGGCTGCTGATTCTCATATACATATGTAAAACAGCAAAAAGAAAATGCCAGAATGTTTCTGCGACCCACACCTTCCTCTCTTGATTCCACCACCTGGGGTGAGCTGTTGAAATGCAGAAGGTGTAATAACCTTGGAAAGCTGGAAGCTGAGGAAATGGTGAGCTAGACAGTGAGAATCAGGACAGGGAAGTTCATTTGAAAACCTTTTTAAGGCCTTAGGTGACTTTTGTCCTATGTAGCCACTGCTTAGGAGTGGTTCCTCCACCCATGTTTAGTAGAGGGCTGGTGCCCCTTATAACCATAAGATAGCCATGACCTCATAGAGCTTCAGTTATATCTCTGGACAGGTTCAATCAACAGCATCTTATAGAACAATTTCTTGGCAATAAACTAAGCACTTCAACAAAATGTTACCTCCTGTCCTCTCACTGTGACTTCTTAGACTACATAGGAATGCTCATTTTTATTTCAAGTTTTGCTCATCTATGCCACTGAAAAAAAAATCTTTGCTTCTTGGCTCCCCTAAGTAGGTAAATGCAAAAGACAGGAATCAAATCTCTTTCTTGGTATGTATCCAAAGTCCTATCTGTGAGAAAACATCCTTTAAATTTTCACCTCCCTTGACATAGTCAAATTTTCTTTCTATCCAACCCATCTATGAACATATAGATGGATAGTGGCAGCTGTAGACACAAATCCAGCTTATTCTACTGTCCAGGTAACAGTTATTAGAATCATGACCCCTTTGTGATAATACAGCAGTGTGGCCTACTTATCTACCCAGAACTCTTTTTAGAAGCTTTCTTCCAGGATGTGTGGGTACTAAATGCCAAGTCAGGTAGTGTGCATGTGAATCCTGGGGAGACAAAGGTACCAACCTCAATGGAGAACTGGAAGTGACTTTTTATTTTGTGCTTTCTCCTCTTAAATTTAATCCCTGCATTTCACAGTGAGTACAGATATCTTTGGACATCTTCCTTTTATATTTAAATTCCAACTCTACAAAAATAAAAACTCAAGGGGACTTTCAGAAAACTGGAAGCAAAGAAGGGAGACTGAAAACACTCCAATTACAGAGCCAAAACTGTCAGTTGGAAACATACAGAATGACACTGAAATTTCCCACATTAAGCCAATGTCCTAAGTACAACTCCAGATTTGCCTCACTGTAGGCCCTACTGCAACAGACAGAGAGGTCTCAGAAAAGACACAGCTTCATGGGAACTGTCACAGTTTCCATAACAGCCTAAAACTAAATAAAAACAAGTCTAGTAAACTTTCAAAATATTGAAAGCATCAAGTCGTTAGGCAATTCAAAATATAAAAAATTCAAACAATTAAGAAACAAGGAGTTGCTTAGTGTCCTGCTGATAATCTTTCTCACTACTTGTGGGAGATCTACTAGATGCAGAATCAGAACTATACTTGGCCCCAGAATAATAGAGAAAACTGTTCTCATGAGAAATACTAAAGAGTAGAATGGGTATCATAGTAAGTTTTCCATTTGCCCATACTTTGATTGAAGGGAACGATGCCTTCTGAGTACACCAAAGAACTAAAAGGACTGGTGAATCCCAGAGCTCCCCACACCACAAACACACTATTGTAGTTATGTGTGAGTAGGTATGTGTAACTATGATTACTACAATTAGTTCTATGATTGTTGCCTTTCCACAGATGGAAAATAGATAGGAAAAATAAAGTAACTTACCCAAGGAAACAGGACTCTTTTTTAATACAACATTTATATTAATCTTTGAAAATTTCACGCAAGGTATTTTTAAATATTTTTATACCATCCTTCTACCCAACTCCTCCCAGATATACCCCATCTCCCCACTCTACCCCCAACTTTCTGCCCTCTTTTATTTTTTTTTAAATAAATAACCCACCAAGTTCAATTTGGGATTGCTCATATAGGGTTACCCAATGGGGCGTAGTAGCTAACCTAATAGGAACTATATCCTTAAAGAAAACTGACTCTCCCTCCCCCAAATACCATCCACAGCCAATAGCTTTTCAGCCAGGGGTTGGGACTCAACCTCTTCTCCATCCTAGAATGTTGATTGTCTTGGTCTTAGACAGTCCTTCTGCAGGAAACCACCACTGCTGTGACTTCATGAGAACAGTGGTCCTGTCATGTCCAGACATACTTTGTCTCTGGTCCTCCCTGGCCTCTAGCTCTTATAATCCCCTACCCCTTCTTCTGCAAAGGTCCCTCAGCCTTGGCAGAATAATATTAAAATGTCCCACTTGTGGATGAACACTCCACAAATTCTTATTCTCTGCACTTGGAGAATTAGTAACCATCCACTGCCCAGAAAACTACTCTGATGAGGTCTGAGCTGCACTAATCTACAATTGCACTAATCTAAAATTGTAGAGAAATACAAATTTAGAAAGATATTTGATATTATGTCCATTTAGAAAAGTGATAGTAGTAGATTCATCCCTTGAGCCTGTGAAGCTTCCAAACATGGGTTCTTGGCCAGATTTATACAACCAGGCATGCATTTCCTCCTGTGAACCGGGTCTCAAATCCATAACTTGAAGCTACTATTACTGTAGATCACAAGGTTCACAGCTGGGTAAGACTGCTGATGACTTCTTCCCCTAGCAGCCTGCATAACCCCTTTTGGTACTATAAAGCTGGCCAACAGAAACTAATTAGTACCAACTTGATTTCTCCATGTGCTGTGACAAGTGTGTATGGAGTCTTCAGCAACAGAATCTTGCCATCAAGTTCTGGTGGATAACCAAGAACAATTGTAATAGTCTGTATTTTGGGGTGGGGGTTGGGATTCTAAGCCAGGGGGTTTGACTAGGAGCTAGCCCTAGTGTGAACATGGCTCAAAAATGCAATTTTGATGTGATGAATTTCTCTCGTTTCTCAACTTTAAGATAATCTCAACAGTCCTTTACTTTCCCTAGCTTCCTGTGGTCCCCATCAAAAACTTCTCTGGTCCCATGGCACCCTCAAAAAATCCAGCCAGTAGGAAATAGACTCCTTTGTACCTCTTTCTTTTCTCCTTTCACCTCTGGTACAGGAGATAACATAAAACTTTAATAGCATTATCATGCATATTATCTGGAGGAAGAAAGTAGAGAAGCAATAATTCCCCAAATGATCGCTTCTTAGCTATTCATACCTCCCTCAGTGGAAGTGGTGACAATAAGCATGAGAGCATCTTCTCGGCTGGCCTCCTTCAGTACCCACTGTAATGAGAACTATAATAAGGACACTATTGTTGCTGGCTTTGGTTGGACATTTAAGCAACTGTTTTATAGTCTGAATTCTCTTCCAGTCGAGAAGGTCAAAGAATAAATCTATGTAAATCAAAACCATCACATTCCCTCCAGGGTGCTAGGATTTTCCTTCATGAAGGTTCTTCTATGTGGATCAGGACATGTGCCTTTGCCTTAGCACCTGTGGAGATGCAATCGTCCTTCCAATGTCACAACTCAATAGTTCTCCGTCATAGTGGTCCTGAAACTTTTACACCCACACTGACTGTGAAAACACATGTCACACTCCATCCCCCACCAGCACATTTATCATGCCAGTGGAACTAAATGCAAGACAGGTATTTTTGCTAAATGAACAACAACTTTGCTATCCAAATATGCAAGAGAGACTTATCTTTTAAAGATTTATTGGTTTATTTTTATGTGTATGTGTGTGTCCGTCCCTGAATGTATTATTTGAGTAGAAGTAGGAAGAGGGCAGTGGATGCCCTGGAACTAAACTTATTGGGAGTTGTGGGTTGCCTGATGTGTGTGCTGGGAACCACACCCTGGTGCTCAGCAAAGTAGTAAATGCCCTTAATGGCAGAGCTCTCTCGCTCTCGTGCTCTCTCTCTCTCTCTCTCTCTCTCTCTCTCTCTCTCTCTCTCTCTCTCTCTCTGTGTGTGTGTGTGTGTGTGTGCGCGCGCGCGCGCGCGCGCGCGCGCGCGCATGTGTAGGTCAGAGGACAAATTGTGGGAGTTGGTTCTTTCCTTCTAGCTACTACACCAATTTCAGAGATTGGATCAAACTCAGGTCATCAGGCTTGGCATTGAATGACTTGACTCACTGAGTCATCCAGCCAGGTCCCAACAGACACACTTTTGAGTATCTGACTCAAGACCCTGTTGGTGGCAAGCTTTGGGTGATTGTTTTTTTCTTGTTTGGATATGTGGAAAGATGGAAAGAAGGATGGGTAAAGTGGTTGAAATTTTTAAGACCTCAAGTACTTATAAAAAAGCATGTGTTATTGAATAATAAAGCTGAGCCTTGAGTTCTCATTAGCAAATCGACCAGGAGACCAAGTGATTCCTTTAAACTCAGTGAGGGCTAATTCATTCACTCTTTGCCTTAGAATAACCCATTTACTTGAATTTTACTCATGATTCACTCTGCTGCTTATCTTATCTTTTTTCTGGACCCTCACTGCCCTACTTTAGTTTCTTCTCACCTCGCCTCTACACCATACACATTGTGTTCTAAATGGTTTCACAGCCATGTCTTCACTCATTCAACAATTTTACAGTGAGAAAAGAATATGTATTACCCCATTTGTTGAAATTGTCTGTAAGTACTTCTTAAAGTGTTCAACCTAACCATCAGAGAAATGAACATTAAAACTACTTTCAGATTCCATCTCACTCCATTCAGAATGCCTATCATCAGGAAAAGAAAACAACAAATGCTTGAGAGCATGTGGAGAAAAGGAGCCCTTATTCACTGCTGGTGGGAGGGAAACCTCTCACAGCCATTATGAAAATCTGGTATGTGAGATATACAGCTGGGGAAATGAGTTTGGAATGTTCTTTATTTCAGAGAGTTTCAATGTGAAATGACTAACCAGGGTTGCTTCACAAAAAGCTATTCAGCCATGCTTTAGGGAGAAGTGTCTATATCTTGGTGGAAATTCAACAAGAAGACATTCATCATTCCGTGGGCATACTTTAGCAAGACCTTCAAATTCTAAGGCTCTACAGTGTTAAAGAATGAGCCAAATAAAGAAAAAGTAGCTATATTTTAACCCATGGTGCTGAGCCTCATTAATTTCCTCAGAAAACTTATCCACTGAATATGCAAAAGACTTAGATGCTCCTACTTCTTAGCAAAATCCAGATTATTTTTTAGGTAAAGGTGCATTGCTTCAGATGTGTATTCTTATTGGCATAATCTACCAATGGCACCCCAGGGTCTGCTGCTCCATGATGTCCTGAAACACTAATTAATGAAACATAATGACTAGCCAGATGTGGAAGGAGGAATGAAGTGTAACTGCTTTGAAAATAGCTCGCTTTCCTCTGGAGCTTGTCACCTGTGAGTGTGGTGCCCTACTGTGACCACGAGAACTAGTTTGAATATTAACCCACTCTGCTGAACACGGCAGAGTGAAAAGCTGGGAAGAACCTGGGCTTTTCCAACAGTATTGAGCCTCTGGGCCAATCATTCCTGGAGTCATCTATTATTCTTATGTTTATATTAAATGATACAAATATCCTTTTGATCCTTTTGGCCACTTGGGGGTGGGTTTTCTGTTACTTGTACCAAAAGCATTCTGACGTAGCTACTATCTACTAATTGTCAGGCAAGCACTTAGTAGGAATTGTCTCATTTAACCCTTGGAGCAACCACTGAAATCAGTAAGAAATCTGAGGCTCAAGGCAGATGAGGTTAAAGCAGTCACTTGACAGGCCCAGGGAGCTTCCCATCCACCTTTGCACTACAGAAAAAAAAAGCCAATGGAGCACTGAATTCCCATCCCTGCCTCCATGTGCAGCACACACTAGGTACTTTCCCATCCCTGCCGCCATGTGCAGCACACAGTAGGTACTTTCCCATCCCTGCCACCACGTGCAGCACACACTAGGTACTTTCCCATCCCTGCCACCACGTGCAGCACACACGAGCTGCTTACCAGATGTTGGGTGACTAAGCAAATGAATGAAAAGCAAGGGGGAAAAAAAGAGTAGTGTGATTCTTTATTTTGATCTTGAATGATAAAACATGGGATGTGGGAGGACGAATGCAATGTTACTGCTTTGAAAATGTTTTCTTCATGCATTCCTCATGGAGTTTTATGCAAATGTAGATATAGTAAGAAAAGAAAAACTGCAATCAGAGGAAGTAAAGATCTATCATAAAAAATATTACCTTTAAAATGTTATCTACTAAATATATGTAAGTAGTAAGGAAGCTATTTTCATTTTAAGGGGCGAGGGGAAAGGTCATTTGACTACCAAGTAAGTATTATGGTTTAAACTCCCATGTGCCTGGTGACAAATCCCAGGACCTCTGTGACCTCTTCCAGCCCCTGCCTCTGTCTCAGTGAGCATATCACTTGGTAGCTGAGTTGGAAGGTGGCCTGCTTCCTGCATTCAGCAGCTCCTTTCACATCATCTGGAGAATAAAGTGATCTGCCTAGATGATCTCACCCAACATGATTATAAATGGAAAACAATTAAAGCCATGACTCATCGCAACTTTTAGTTCAGAAGCATTCCCTTCACACTTCATCTGACAGATAAGAAAGCAGGTTTGGAAGCCGGAAACTCCATCCCCATCATTTCCAGGCTTCCTGCTGACTTGCTTGATAGAATAAGCTAGCTGGGAAAGGTGGGCTTGGACTACTATAGGAAAAAACAACCTCCCAGGCCCCTTTTTATCCAAACAATACAGAACCTGCACATCTTGACCTGTCCACCACATCCACCTAGAATGCAGCTTCATGACTAATGGCAGCGGAACCAACCGAGCACCATTCTGCTATTGCCGGCAACTCTAAGCTGTGCCTAGCTAATTTGCTTGCTGTGTCTTGAATCTCTGGGTCGATTCCCTCTCTTACTCATATAATAAAATTTTATAAGGCATTCATTTAGATGTCAAGGAGATAGCTTAAAGTCCAAAATTTATGTACACATTTTTAACTCAAGACTATTTCAGAACATTAGAAGTGGGACATCTAAGTATGAACACCTAAGTGGGAAAGGGAAAATAATAAGATATTCCCGTTACTATCGAGTAGCATAGATGTCTCCCATTCCAGGAGGTAAATCTTAGGGATACTGAGACATGAAAAGTGTTAATAGCAGATAAAGGGAATCCAAAGACACTATGCACAATCTCATTAACTTTTCTATGTAAATCCCTAGCTAAATATTTAGCCTGCTCACCACCACCACACACAGGTGAGCAGGAAGAAGTGGGTCATAAACATGCCTTTGTACCAGTCTGTGACCACTCACATCCCCACCCCTGGTTCTCTGTATTGTGCCTTCTCCAGTTGCGATTCAGATGCAAATGAAAGCTAAGTTAAGAGAAGACCAAAGGGGTAGAAAAACAGATAAAAGGCAAACATGGAAGAAGAGAAAAGGGAATTGCAGGAGCAGGGGGATGAAGAGGAAGATGGTAAGAAGGGACAGAAGGTATAATGATGGTCAGAGGTACTCAGGAAGTTTGTCCCTTCTTAAGAGCAACTAAGCAACTTTAAAATGGAAAATAATAATAAGATCAGTGCTCCCTGCACAGGTACTCAGGTACCAATTTCATTGCTGCCTGAGAAGTTTAGGGTACTTTGGTCAGAACTTCAGAAATGATCCAACAAAATTCTCCAATAACAGAGGGAAAGTGGAAGTCAGATACTCATAATGCCATTTCCTCACCCAGAGCCCACCAGAAAACTGAATTTTCCATCCATCCTTGCTCCTAAACTGGCATCATCTGACTCAAATCTGGCCACTGACATGTGCACATGTGGAAAGAACACACACCATTTCTTGGTCTAGTCTCTAAAACATTCCATGCCTCCTATCATCTCTCCTATCTCCTGTTCTCAAGAGGCAGCTAAGGGCTCCAAGGTGGCAAAGACAACTTTCAAAGACACTCAAGTTCCAGAGTCACTGCTCACAAGGAGCCACAGGGACAAGAAGCTCAAGCCACATGGATGGCAAAGAAGTACGAAATAAGGTTTAAGCGTTAGGTCAATGAATTTCAACAGCTCTTTTACATCAGCTATCTTCTCCTAATACAGAATACAGACAGACAGACATATGATAGATTAATGATGATGATGACAAAGAAGAAGTAGGAGGAAGATGGATGGATAGATAGATAGATAGATAGATAGATAGATAGATAGATAGATAGATGGATAGATATTCATATGATCAACATAAATTCAGGGCTGTAGTGAGAGCTGCAAGGTCAATTTAACTGACAGTCTCAGGAAGGGAGTGACACTAGTCTTTGGTCTCAAAGGATAACAGCTTTTATACCTGCACAAATGGGAAGTGAATGTTCCTGGTATAAACATCTCACTAAAGAACTATCCAGGCCTGAACCTGGAAACAACCTAGATGCCCCTCAACTAAAGAATGAATAAAGAAGATGTAGTTCATTTACACAATGGAGAATTAGTTGTAAAAGAACAATGACAGCATGAAAATTTGCAGGCAAATGGATGGAACTAGAAAATCATCCTGAGTGTGGTAACCCAGACCCAGAAAGATAAGCATAATATGTACTCACTCATAAGTGGAAATCAGCTGTAAAGTAAAGGATAATCATGCTACAATCCACAGCCCCAGGTAACAAGGAGGGCCTAAAGATGGACACATGGTTCTCCCTGGGAAGGGGAAATAGAAGAGATCTCCTGGGTAAACTGGAGGCGGGGGGAGGGGGGGTGTTGCGGGAAGTTGAGGGGCGACATGAGGGATCTGGTTGGGCAGGTTGGAGACAAGACTTAGGGGGAAAGTAATGAAAGTGATGTTTTGATAGGGGGGCATTTCAGGGTCAGGGTAAAACCTGGTGCCAGGGAAACATCCAGGAATTCACCACAAGGATGATCCCAGCTAAGACTCCTAGCAATAGTGGAGAGGATGCCTGAACTGGCCATCTCCTATAATCAGATTAGTGACTACCCTAATTGTCATCAGAGAGCCTTCATCTAGCAACTGATGGAAACAGATGCAGAGATCCACAGCCAAGCACTGGGCAAAGCTCCTGGAATCCTGTTGAAGAGAGGGAGGAAGGATTGTACAAGCCAGGGGGTTCAAGGTCATCACAAGGGAACCCACAGAAACAACTAACCTGGGCTCACAGGAGCTCCCAGCCTCTGGACTAACAGCTAGGGAGGCTGCATGGGACTGACCTAGGCCTTCTGACAGTTGTGTAACAGTTGTGTAGCTTGGTCTATATGTGGGACTCCTAGCAGTGGGATTAGGGCCTATCCCTGATACTTGGGCTAGCTTTTGTGAACATATTCCCCATACTGGGTTGCCTCACCCAGCCTTGATACAAAGGGAGGAGCTTAATCCTCCCTCAATTTGATATGTCATGCTTTGTTTACACCTATGAGATGCTGTGGATGATTGATTGATTGATAAATAAAACACTGATTGGCCAGTAGCCAGGCAGGAAGCATAGGCAGGACAAGCAGAGAAGAGAATTCTGGGAACAGGAAGGCTGAGGCAGAGAGACGCTGCCAGCCACCGCCATGAGAAGATGTTAAGATACCAGTAAGCCACGAGCCACGTGGCAACTTATAGATTAATAGAAATGGGTTAATTTAAGATATAAGAGCTAGATAACAAAAAGCCTGATACAGCCATATAATTTGTAAGCAATATAAGTCTCTGTGTGTTTACTTGGTTGGGTCTAAGCGGCTGTGGGACTGGTGGGTGAGAGAGATTTGTCCTGACCGTGGGCCAGGCAGGACTGGAGAAAACTCCAGGTACAATGAGAGGCCTGCCCCTTTCTGAGCAGAAACAGAGGAGGAATGGATGGGGAGAGGAAGGGAAGTGGGGAAGGAACAAGAGGAAAGGAGGGAGGGGAAACTGTGATAGGGGTATAAAACAAATGAAAATTTTAATTAAAAGAAAAAGAACTATCCAGAGTGCAGGATATGGTCAGCATCAGGATCAGCACCTGAAACAGTCCTACAAGAAAGAATACAAGTACTGAAAATAGGGGGTGTCCAGGCTAGAGTGTAGAGAATCCTACAGGAAAACTCTTTTAAAGACTTATTTCTATTGGGGTATGTGTGTGTGTGTGTGTGTGTGTGTGTGTGTGTGTGTGTGTGTGTCTGTCTGTCTGTCTGTCTGTCTAGCTGTCTGGATGCTCTGAGAGTCCAGAAGAGGATCTCAGAACCCCTGGAACTAGACTTACAAGTGGTTATAAGCTGCCCAACATGGGTGCTGGGCACCAAACGCAGATTCTGGAAGATTAGCAAGCCCAGTTAACTGTTAAGCCAACTCTCTAGCTGCACTTTTTTTTTTAAGATATTTGTTTATTTCACATCCTGACCACAGTTTCCCCTCCCTCCTCTCCTCCCAATCTCTCTCTCTCACCTCCCCTCTGCCCACCCCCCATCCACTTCCCCTCCTTGCTCTTCAGAAAAGAGCAGGCCTCCCATGGATATCAACAAAACACGGCATATAAAGTTGCAGTAAGACTAAGCACCTCGCCTTGTATTAAGGTTGGATGAGGCAACCCAGTATGAGGAATAGGACCCCAAAAACCAGCAGAAGAGTCACAGACAGCCCCTGTTCCCTTAGGAGTCCCACAAGGAGACCAAGCTACACAACTGTCACATATATGCAGAGGGCCTAGGTCAGTCCCATGTAGGCTCCCTGGTTGTCAGGTCAGTCTCTGTGAGTTCCTATGAGCCCAGGATAGTTGATTCTGTGGATCTTATTAGTGTTCTTGGACCCTCTGCCTCCTACAATCCTTTCTCCCTCTCTTCTGCAGGATTCTCTGAGCTCAGGCTGATGTCTGGCTGTGGTTCTCTCCATCTGTTTCCATCAGTGGCTGGAGGAAGCCTCTCTGAAGACTATTGGGCTAGGCACCAATCTATGAGTATAGCAGAATGTCATTAGGCATCATCACATTGATGTTTTTTTCTCCAGTGGTGTCTGCTTCTATCCTAGGTCTCTGGGCCATCTAGCCTCTGAGTTCTAGTGCTCCAGGCAGTGGCAGGGGTAGGCTCACTCTTGAGGCATAGGTCTCAGGCTTCTCCAGCCCCTATTAAGTGAGACTTTAAAGACATACCTTGGGAGGTATAACATCAAGATGCCTTCTAAATACCTGTCTCTATAGCCATAAACAATGGCTACTTTCAGCCCCAACCATAAGAGCCTTTCTTGGTGGTGAACAGCGGTGAATACAGGGATGCATGGCTGTCCAAGATGCAGAGAATAAGTAGTGGTTGAGGAGTCAGCCCTGATTGTGTCATTTGTACCATTCACTCTAAAGCTCGGGAAGCATTATGGAAGAGGAGTTGGGAAGGAATGCAGGAGCAGGGAGATAAGACAAAGGGCTGAGGAATCCTGTCTCTAGATGTGGCAGGGGGATACAGCAATAAAGGCACAGCAGCTGTGGCTACATACACAGGGACTGCACTCAACTGGTCCTGTCAGTTTAGCCATTGGTGGGGGAAGGGCTCATAATGACTTACTTATTTCTGAACGGCGAGCTACTGAGAGACTCTGGGAGACAGGGAGCCACTGTCTTCAGTTATACACCCTCTGGTGAACTCACCAGGCTCCAATAAAAACTTCTAATCCCAGAGGACACAAACAAAAACAAAAGACAAGAATGCAGGGGAGAGATTAGTGAGTAAGAGGGGGAGCAGGCAAGTGAAAGAGGAAATAAGAGAATATGGGGTGACGGCATACGTTATATACATGTACAAAACTGTCAGAGAACAAGTTTAGCTAATAAAAATTTTAAGTGGAAAAGAAACCCAACATACCTTGGGTAACTATGATTTGTAAGCAAGGGATGACAGGTCAGAGCTGAACTTTCAGAATCATTCTAACCTGACATACAGGATGAGTGGAGGAACCCTAGATGATCAATGAGGCAGTCTTGCAGATGTCCTGACCTAGAGGATGGCAGTCAGGGCAGCAACCTGAGAGATGCACAGAAGCTGACATTCTATCTACTCTGCGAGATGCACTGTCACTGACCATGGCTTGGAGTGACTCAGAAGCAATCATGGCTTGAGGCTTCTTCCTGCCATTCTCAAGGACTGTGCTAAAAATCTTCCTGTCTAGGGACTACTGTATATTTTACAGCTGTAAAGCACAAACAGTTCCCAGGAAAAGATTAAATAGGTTTAATGTGTTGTTCAGCAAGCTGTTCCCATCTTCCTTTACCCATTGTCCAAGCTCAGGACACATTTAAAGAGCAAAATGTACATTTTTCATTTTTATCTTAATCCCCTTCATTACCTCTCTTTTTCTACCAAATTGAAACAATGAATTGCTGTGGAATACTTCTGTTGTACACTGTAAAGATTTGTCACTCTAATTGGTTTAATAAAACACTGATTGGCCAGTAGCCAAGCAAAAATTATAGGCGGGAAAGCCAAACTGAGAATGATGGGAACAGGAAGGGCAGAGTCAGAGGAGATGCCAGCCAGCCAGCTGCCAAGGAAGCAGGATGTGTAGAAAATGAGGTAACACACCATGAGCAATGTGGCAAAGCATAAATAAGAAATATGGGTTAATTTAAATGTAAGAATTAGGTAGTAACAAGCCTGAGTTATCTGCCATGCATTTTTAACTAATACAAGCCTCAGAGTGGTTATTTGGAATTGGGCAGTCGGGGCAGGAAACCTCTGCCAACAATGACTATTTATTGTCTTTCACAGAAACTGTGCAGCAAGTTAGGTCTATACACTTAAATAAGAAAGTACCTGGCCTATACACTTAAATAAGAAAATAGCTGGCCGTAGTGGCACACACTTTTGCTCCCAGCACTCAAGAGGCAGAGGCAGGTGGATCTCTGCGAGTTTGAGAACACCTTTGTCTCTTAGGGAGTTCTAGTCTAGCCAGACTAGCATGTGAGACCCTGTCTAAAAGAAACCAGAAGAGGAGGAATCTGAAATTGTCTTCCAAACTGTAAGACACAGAATGATGAGCTTTGTGACTCTGGGCTACAGGAACAGAGAGAAGAGGGATATTCTGTCCAGGTAGGTTGGAACGGTACTAAATACCTTACCAGGGCTTAAGACCATAAATAAAATTTTCTGGATTTAGAAGCAGAGATAAATATTCTATACTCTAAATATAAACACATAAACATAAAGAGATTGGGGGATGCTAAGAAGTCCATTATTAGTCAGAGGTCTTGGTTCAAAGTGGCAGAAAATGAACCCACACTTCCTTAAGTAAGAGAGTCAAACATTATTCTGTCTCATAAAACCAAGCTGTAGCTTTAAGTGAATCCTGGGAGTCAAATGATGGAATCAAGACTTTGTATCCATCTGTCTCCCAACACTCCCTTCTTCTGTGTTAGCTTCATACTTGGTAGGCTTTTCCCAGAGTGTAACATGGTCCCAGCCACACCAGGTGTATATCTTACCTACTTGGCACCTTACTGGACACACAGCACTTCTTTCCCAGTCATTCCTGTAAAACTATGGGCCACGTCTGATTGGCTCAGCTGGAAGTGCCTGCCTATCTGCAACCAGTCACCATGGTTGGCAGAATCTCATACTTCTACTGTCCCATCATGGGATACAGGACTCAACCCAAGGAATGGGGCTGAAGCCAACCTCACCCAAATCCTTTGGGCTGGAAGTAAGTGGACTACACTTCTCTAATGGGAAGACAGACTGTTGTTAAGATGTAGGAAGGGTGAATTCTGGGTAGGAAATGAATGTCTGAAAAATAGCATGGGGTGGAGTTGGAAGAAGGGATAAAAGGTAGAATAGAACGATGGAAACAAACTAGGCACTAGATTCTTAATCCCTTTAAATGATGCTCCAAAAAGCATGGATTTCATTCTTCTGGCTTTTGATTCTCAAGAGTTTTCCCTACACTATAAATGATGAATGGCATCGTGTATGGGCTTATACAGGGTTATTCACCACTGTCTATCTTACCTCCCACACTAGACAGCAATGAGCACAATGAACATCGCTCTAATTGGGTTTTAAAGAGTAAAACAAAAAGAGAATAAATTATTCACAGACTTGTGCTCTCTAATTATTAGGAGCAACAAATTATTTCAATTCCATACTGCCTCTTTTGGTAACAGATGTTTCAGGTGATGGGGAGCCACTGATAGTTTTTAAATAGTAGGATCTGTTTGTTAAAAATAAAGATAACCCATGGTAATGACATGTAGCCTGACTGGACAAGGACATTCTCAAGGCAGAAAGGTCAGTGAGGAGGCTGGTGAAGTAGGAATGTGGGGATGCCAAGGACCTGAGTGAAGCAGATAGCTGGAGAGAGTGGATGTAGAGGGGCTAATTACAGAGCATTGCATGGGTGGTAACTGCTTATTGAGTAAAGAACAACAGTGATGTTTAGGTTTAGCCAACAGCTTCCAAAACATCCATCCTCAGCTCCTCTCCCACTTACTGTTTCCCTTGCCTACACGCTCCAAAGAGAAAATGAGGGAATCAGAGATGAGGACTCCATCTAAGCAGTTTTTATGCTGATGTTAAAGGAGTGCTTCTTCACATCTGCTTATTAATTATACTTTAAAATGTATTTCAAAACAGTTTATAATAAGTATTGATCATTTAGGTTCTGGTTCTATGGGCATTATCAGTATATTTATCATTGTAATTATAACTGAATTATTATACTTTTACTCATAACTTCACAATAGTGCCTTCCATTCAATAGCTCCTTTCATTTTATTTTCACAAAAATTCTGAAGAAAGTATTACTGCCCCCTTCACAAACTACATCAAGACTGAATTGCTCAATTTATACAACATAAACATGGCCAAGGTAGGTTTCTGACCAATAGAAGCATGTTTTCAGTTTTGTTTCAGTGCTCCCTATTTGCAGTGAAAACCATCCAGGTCTTCATATAAGAACTGGTTTGTCATTGGGCTTACACACAGTAACTACTGCTGGGAGCAATTAAATTGTGTGCTTGGTCACGTATAACAGGGTCCTCATTCTTGGTCTGTTTCCCAGTAGGAAGTGGATTGAAGCAGAAACAACAAAAGTTTGAAGACACATGACGGAGATTTCACCCTTGGTTCTGCAACTTATTCATTTACTTATTTATTTATTTATTTATTTATTTATTTATTTATTTATTTAATTAATTTTGAGACAGGGTCTTACTCTGTAACCCTGGATGGCCTAGAACTCTCCTAGTAGACCAGACTGGCCTCCAAGGTGGACCTCACAGAGCTCTACCTACATCTGCCTTCCAAGTGCCAGGATTAAAAGCATGTGCCACCATACCCAGCCTCTGTGGCTTCTTAACTGGGCATCCTTGGGCAGGTTGTGTAATGCTTCTGAGCCTTGTTTTGCTGGAATGTAAAGGAGGAATGACACCGATCCTTACCAGGAACAAAGCAAAAAGTCAGCATGCCAATAAGGCACACACAAGACCAGAATAGGCACAGTCTGCTTTAATAGAACAGCAGCCTATCAAAAACATCATAAAAAGAGTCCACTCCAGCAGCAGAGGATAAGCACTAGCCTTCAAAACCCAAGGAGCACAACTGAGTCCTCCCGAGGGGTTGCCCTCTGACCTTTTGGTATCACAGAGGTATGTTTTGTTTGGGATAATATGGCTGTTTATGAATCATTGCTCATTTTTGTAGCATCCTTTTCTAGAAGCCAAATGCCCTTCAATCCAATGTTTCTATTATCTATCACTAGGATGCTGTGTTAAATTATCTATACACACAGAGATTTTTGTCATAGCATAATTCATAATCATGGAAAACTCAAAACCAACTAAATGTCCAACAACAGTGATTGGGGAAATTAAAGGCACACACACACACACACACACACACACACACACACACACACACACAATGTGGAAACATGGAAAAATACTTAAAATAAAACCTTCAGTAAAAATGTTTGGATCCAGTGTCTTCATATCATAATTACAAGAATAGGCACAGACAGTAAAACTTTGGGAATGAGGCCAGAATGACAACAGAGGTCATATGCAAGACTTTTCCTCAGTTTACCAAGTGTTCTACAAAGGTAAGACTATTGTTTTAGAACAAAATACAATTTTGGAATAGATAAACAAAAGACTTGTGAAGCCATGCCTCCAGTCAACTTGCCCACAGAATGACAAGATGCAGCAGCCATTACACTGTAAATAAAAACAGTCAATGCCTCACAGGCTTTTGAAAACACCCACATAGCACATTCCCGAAAGAAAACATGATTTGCCTGCATTCTGTTTAATTGGCTTTTGGAGAAAGGTGACATAAGGGACATTTGGTAACACTTCAGATACCTAAAATGTTACGGACATATGGCATCTCAAGAGGTGGGAGAGTCATTCTGTGACCTTTCCAAAACCCCAGACACCTGCCCCAGATATATACTGTGCCCTGTGAGAAGTAGGCAGTGGGCTCTGTATCTGGTGATCATGTTAGGAAAGGCTTTTGTGGTCCTTTAAAGAGTGGTACCTAATAACAACAGGGCACATCACGAAGGAGAAAGGGAAGCCAGAGAAGGCCAAAGGAGAGCCTGCTACAGCCTCGGTCCTGCCATATAGCAGCTAGAGCAAAGAATCTTGTAATACACACAGGATGGGTTCCAGCAGGGTGCTGGTTGAAATTCTCGTGAGTTTGTTGTGCCTGGGTTAAGAACCACTGAAACAGATGGAAGAAAATAAATCTGAACAGATAGACACCACAAGGTACAGTCAAAGGCAAGGTTTCTAAGAGGGAAAAGACAAAATTGCATTCACTGGTGACTGCTAGTGGTGTGAAGAATGCAGTTCAGAGAGAGCAATTATTTGGTCTTCTCTCTCTTTCTCTCTCTCTCTCTCTCTCTCTCTCTCTCTCTCTCTCTCTCTCTCTCTCTCTCTCTCTCGACAGGGTTTCTCTGTGTAGCTTTGAAGCCTTTCCTGGAACTCATTCTATAGACCAGCCTGGCCTCGAACTCACAGAGATCTGCCTGCCTCTTCCTCCTGAGTGCTGTGATTAAAGAAAGGCATGTGCCACCACCGCTGGCCTGGTCTGCTGTCTCTTAAGTCTCTCTCTCTCTTTCTCTCTCTCTCTCTCTCTCTCTCTCTCTCTCTCTCTCTCTCCCTCCCTCCCTCCCTCCCTCCCTCTCCCTCTCCCTCTCTCTTTCTCTCTCCCTCTCCCTTTCACACACACACACACACACACACACACACACACACACACACACACACGTACACACATGAACACCCTGAAAAGCCAAACTTGAGCCAATTAGCAGCAAAAAACTTTAATTAATGGAGATGAAGCACTACGCTAGATGCTATTTTGTAAACTTTTATTGAAGTGATTAGAACCACCTTCTTCTACTGCGTCACCATGTCTCACAATGTGACCTGCAGAATCTCAGCATTGCAGAGAAAGGGTTCTGGCCAGAGAGCAGTACAGGAAAGGCCCATGGGTAGGAGATAGGAGCTGACTGCTGGGGGCAGTGCATCTTGGGGACTCACTAACTGTATCCCTACAGCCCAGTTTGCATCCCTAAGCTAACAGCCAGGGATACTGGGCAGCAGGGACTGAGGTCCAAGGCACCCTGTCACCAGTGCCACAGCATCACTGACTGGGCTCTCAGAAATGACAGGAAACAAGGCAAGCAGACTGATCCTGGTAATCAACATTAAATGGGGTTGTGAGGAGGAAGGCAGGAAGCAAGACCCCCAGCTGAAGGCCTGGCCCATGACAACCATAAAAACCACAACACCAGCCACTGTCTTAATATACTACCAGGGAAGCAGTGTGATCCCATGGCCAAACATGGTTCTAGAGCCAGACTATCTGGCTTTGAATCCAAGATCAATGGGTTAGTAGCATGAGAAATGAATGTCTTTGTGCCTCATTACCTATTAAAGGAAGTTATAAAGATTAAAAAGCTGGTTATAACATATTAAACAAGTAGAAAAATGCTTAATTGACAACACCCAGTCAAGTCAGCTGGGACTATCGTCCTATGTAATGTAATCGTCATGAGTTAAGATGACAAGGATAGGAAAGGGAGAGAAAAAGGTTAATAGTCCTGGAAGGGCTGCTCGTTGTTGAGGAATACCTAAGTATGGATGTCTAGCCAGAATAAAGCTAATTCCCTCACACAACACAGATCCCAGATACACCTGTGCATCTTCCAAGAGCATTAAGCAGGATGCTAGTGCTGAATCACACCGTCTACTAATTACACAGAACCTGTAGAAGCCATGCATGGTACCCATACTCACCAAAGCCACATGTGGTACTCACATTCAACATGGGTACCCACACTCACCAAAGCCACACATGGTACCCACATTCAACATGGGTACTTACACTTTTCAAAGACACTCACCTCCCTCTGCTTATTCCCTACAGACTTTATAAATAGCCACCTGGACTCCAGAAAGGATAAATTTACAAAACAAAGAGAAAAGAAAGAGCCAGAGTCTATACTGATACTAAAATGAAGAGCAGAAGGAGAAAATGGAAACCTCTTTTATGCAGCCCAAGGTCCTCTCATATATGAGAGTGAATAGACAGAATGGTAGAAATTGACATTGATTCCAACAGGACTCATCCATTTCTGCTAGAACCCTTGTATAATCTTATTGAAAAAAGGATTGGAGTCTCAAATTCTTCCTCAAAGATAATTTAGTTATGAATGAGAGAAGGTTATGTACAGCAGTGAAGATGCCTTAATCAACAGTTGAAGTCAGTGTCATGAGTACCAGGATAATGAACTATTTCCTCCCAGATGCTGTGCTAACAAATACACAGCATCACATATGCAGAATTCCTGATGAAAGGGATGGCCGTGACCAGACAAACTCAACCTGAGGAACATTCTGGACAAGAAACATGTAGCTAAGTTGCTTCAAAATGTCAATGTCATGGGACTGGAGAGACGGCTCAACAGTTAAGAGCACTTGTTGCTCTCTCCAGAGGATCTGAGTTCAGTTACCAACACCCACATCAGGTGGCTCACAGCCATCTGCACTCGCCTACACATAGTCACCTATGGACACACACACATATACCCAATTAAAATAATAAAAATAAATCAGTGACTGAAATGTCAGTGTCATGAGAGACAAAGACAGATGAGCGACTCTTTAAAGGACTGAAGGATTCCAAAGAGACACAACTGAGGCAATGGAGGCATCCGGAAGGGAGCTTGGATCAAAGGAAAGCAAGACTGCTTTAGAAGATATTACTGGGGCATTTGGCAAAATAAATGTGAACTGACCATGAGGAACCAATATTTTATCAATATTAAGGTTCCTGAGTAGGGAATTTTCCTCTAAGATGCAAGATTTCTTCTGAAGAGATAAAGTTAAAACTGAAAAGTCATACTGTCTACAGCCTAGCATCAACTGGTTCAGGGACCGGAGAAAGAGAAACAGAAGATGATGGATCTAAAACAAACTCAGGATGATAAAAGGCAGCTCCAAGTGGAACACAGACAACAGCTGATTTCATCAGTCTCATGGTATTCATAGAATTTTAAAATTTGCCAAACAGATTTTTTTTGTTTTTTTTGTTTTTTTTTTGAGAAACAAATATGAAGCATTTCTTATACACAGGTTGACCCAGAGTTAAATTCTATCACTAGATTACACACTACTCTGGGAAACTCAGCAACTCAGAGAACACAACCCAGCCTGGAGCACACACAAAGCAAGCTCCTGTCAATCCTCTTGGCTGCCCACCGTCACTAGAGGATGAGATCATATTACGGAAGGCACCACACACCTTGGCTGTCAGCTACAGAGAAAGCAGACTGGCACTGAGCTAGAAACTCCTCCCAAGCTGGCTGGCAGTCAAAGGACCAGAGGGTGCTGAGTGTGCTGCCTGGGGAGAAAAGGCACCATCAGTCTTGTCCATTCAAGGAGTGAACTCCATGACCGAGGAGTCCCACCTTCCAGGCAAGATATGACCACCTGCACAATACTGGCTCGACTGTGGTAGGGGTAACCCACTGCTCTCACATTGGATCTGAGACAGATACCATGGGGGAGGTTGGAAAAAAAGGATGACCCATGCTTTGGCAATGTAAGCCAGACCAAAGGCTCAAGTCTGGGGAGGTTGTTGACCCAAGCAGAGAGCTGATTCCTGATGCTGAACTAAACTGACAAAGCAGCAAACTGCCTTATAAATAACTGTTTGTGCCCATAGCTCCTAGTGTTCATCAGAGAAGCCTTGACCTACAAAGAATGGTGGTGAATGAAGTGATTCGTGGCTACAAGATGCTGAGAACAAGTAGTGATTGTGGGCCCAGCCATGCACAGCACATCTATACAACCCTCTCTAAGGCTCAGGGAACATTGCAGAAGGGGTGGGGGGTCAGGAAATATGTCTTAGTGTGTACTCACTGCTGAGCCCACAAGGCTCCAGCAAATAGTTCCAAACCCATGGTCACACAGACAACTCCAGTCAGTCTCAGTGAATCATAAAACAAAAGGAACAGTCATAAACATGAGAGAGGGAAGGGGAACGGACAAGGTGGTAGGGTGGTGGGGTCGAGAGTAGTCAGTCTGTGTTATACACAAGTGCAAAATTGTTTAAAAGCAAATTCAATTTTAAAAAAATAGCAAAACATTATACAAATGCATAATTAAACAATTAAAGTTCACAACCCCACACATATTATTCTTATTCGAAACCTGAGCTGTTTTTCATTAAATGAGAACAATGAATTAATCCACACCTACAATCTTGGGTCCTTGGCCAAGTTGGCTCTCTGAGTCACACCTTCTTCTTTGCGCCTTCGGGAAGTGCACAACTCATTCTTTGGAGATGTTTATGAACCGTCTGCCTTCAAGTACTTGCTCTTTACTACCTGAGCCTAGGGGGTGCTGCTAGATGGACCTATGTGTCTGCAGCTCTGGAGCAAACAGCAGTGCTCCTGAACCCAACCCAGTGTTCCTGAAGCCTGGAGATGACTCAACCCTGCAAATTCATTTCTTGTTACACTTAACAGTCATCAATAAGCAGGGAACCACAGCAGGCTAAGTTACAGGGAGGTCTAGTTGATGACTCTTAACTACCACTGCGTTTAGAAGGAATTCGAAATATAGACTATGCTCTGATCTCAGAGGGAAACATTTTCACTGGTTTCCACCTAAATCTGCCCCTGCATCTCCTTTAGGTACCAGTGAACCCACAGGTGACCAGACCCCAGGGCCATTCTGCAGCTCCATTCCTGCCTAGGGAAACCTTTATTTTGAGGCTACATATATAGGATAAATTTAATTCCTAAGTCTGTAATCTAGGAAAAATTATGCCTCCCCAGTGATATCAAAAAAAAAAAAAAAAAGATTTCTGCCCATGGAATAAACCTGAAAGTCCTTTGCTGCATCCCTCGATGCCTGCCTGGTCCTGAAATCCTGACTAGGGGAAGCAAGGAAAAAAGGGCTATTGATGCATGGACACAGAAAAGCCAGAGTCAGGTGCATGGACACAGAAAAGCCAGAGTCAGGTGCATGGACACAGAAAAGCCAGAGTCAGGTGCATGGACACAGAAAAGCCAGAGTCAATTGCACTGTGCCCACTCTGATGGGGTCAAAACAACTAACAAAACCAACAGAAACCTCTGTATGTTATTATACACAGCACTAGGGAGGGGGTCAGCTGGTCTCAGTAGGAGGTATCTATCCGCAAACACACTCACTCACGCTGTAAACATTTGCAAGGAGGAAGCTACAATTGATAGTTTTTTTACACACTAGTCACTTGTTCACACTTAGACCCTCAAGGAAGGCTTCACCATCTTTCTGAGCCTGACCCTATGAAGGCTTTTCCATTCACATATGGCTGAGGAAATGGGAGCTCTTGACATGGCTTTGCCCATGTCAACAATATACATTCATTCAAGACTTCACTCACTCAGGGCTTCCTCTGCTCTCTACACTCTTTCCCTGGTAACACAGGGCCCTGCTAAACTCGGTGCTGACTTTATCTTCCCTTTAGCTGTCTCTAAACTTTCCAGGCCACGCTTTCATATACCTTAGACACAAACCAAACAGCTCCTTCAAACTGTTTTCCTGCCTCCTGACTCTGGTCCAAACTATTTGTCTTGTTCCCACCTTTATTACAACCATAATCCAAAGTGGAATCCATGGATCTATTAAGGGCAATTCAACCTGTTCACAGATCTACGCGAGGCTGGTAGAGAGGGGCACACACTGACACCAGTCCAGTTCACTGTGTGTAGCTCCTGGCTAAGACAGATTGCCCCTGTGGAGGAGGCCCTGAGCACATGAATGGGGAAAAGCACAATTGTTGCAGAAAGACCTAAGAGGGAGCCTGCTTCTTTCTTCTAGATAGTCAGAGCTTGCCATGATGCTGTAAGCGGGAACCAACATTTCTACTACACAAAGCACTTGACCACATTATTACAAGGTTAACAACATGACCAGGTCTCCTGATGCAAAAGACAAAGTTCAATAGCCAGTCAAGTGATAGCTACATTTTCCTTATCACAGGAACAGTTTTAAGGGATTTGTTTTCTTAATTAAGAAATCTTAATTCACACACACAAAATGCAGAAAGCTGCTAGCACAAATATATATGGTATTTTTGAGGCATTTCTAGAGGCAGGGTCCCAAATCATTAGGCCATTTGCTTACCCATCCACCATTGTGACTTAGACCCAGACCTGGTGGTGGAAAGGGAAAGGCAGTGACATGTGAGAAGTGGAAAGGCAGAGCCACAGCTTCCATCTGAGGGGCTCAGGGGGGAGGAAAACCTGACCAAAGAGGAGAGGATGACAGTTGCCGTCTTCTTACCTTCTCTGGAGAGATACCTGCCCCAGATTGAAGGCCCCACACCAAAGGAAGTGCAGCAGCTGGTAAGTGAATATGGGGGGCAGGGTTTTAGCTTTCCTGGGTTGTCCCTTTGGCTTGGTGTAGTGGGAACAGGACCCAGCATAGCCTGACATCATCAGCCAAACCCATCAGGCTCCTGAACGGGGAGTCAGCTAGTGAGGTGGACATGAGAACAACTGTAGCCAGGGCTAAAGACTAGACCATTTGGTCTAGAACCATAGGAGAATAGCAACCAGACCCTCTAGTGGAGTTCAAAACACTTGAGCATTTTACTTCAAGAATCTAATGCTAACCGCATGTGGTAGTACACACCTATGGTCCCGGCACTCACAAACATGAGGTCAGAAGCCAACATAGTGAGTCTGGAGACAGACTGAAACTTACTACTGATTTAACTCACTACAGACTGAAACTTAGCAAGACCTCATCTCAAAGTAAAGGGAGGTAATGGAGAGAGGAAACTAAATCATTGTGTGTAGTGGGGGGCACTATTCAAATGTGAAACTCACAGAGGCTTCAAATGCAAGGTTCCCCCTTGGTACCCAGTAAAGTAAGGGACTCTAGAGGAAGGTCAGGTCAATTAAAAGGAAAACCTGAAAGCAACATTTTCTGCACATTCTGGGGTGCTAACAAAGCTGTAACCTTGCTACACAGGTTCCCATCCCCTACGAACAAGCAAGAATCAATATTCTATCCTTTAATAGATAACATCAAAAATGTTTAGCAAGAAAGGAGTCTGGGGTGAGCTTGGCGAGCTGAGCACTGAGAAGCACCTCTGTGTTGGAGGCTTCTATTGTCTGCAGGAGATTTCCAACAGCATTGGTGCCGCTCTCTTCTCTCTTGACCAGGACATTCCTTGATGTCAGGGAGGTAATGAATTCTTCTCCCAGAGCCTAAAATTATACAGTCCTTCTTATAGCAGGGCAGGAAGATAAACCAACAAAGGTGTGTGTGGAGGGACTACCCCATGAGTTAGCTTCATTTCTGTATCTCAAAGATAAGGTGTCCTGGCTTGAGAAAGAACACACATTGCAGGGCAAGTGAGTCTCAGAGACAGGTCCACTGGCTGGGGTCAAGAGTTCGTCCAGAATCCAGTTTTATGTATGGTATTCAGTATCTTTCCCCTAGGTATGGCAATAGTCATTCCTTTAGTATAACTTAAAATTCTCCCCTTTTGTGTTGTTCTTTTTTTTTTAATCCAATGCTTCAAAAGTCTCCTGTAGGCAATAGAAGTACAAGAAATTGAAAGAAGTTTCAGTCTAGTAATAATATTACCGACAATGGGAAACAGTGGTCTCAGATAAAAAATAAAAGTAAATACATAGCCTGGCCCAGGATTCCTAGGGCCATGGCCTTGGAGCTGCGCCCAAGCCACTGAGCTACAGGTGGCAAAGGAGCCCAGCTGAGGATCACAGCATGGCTGGATACTTGTAAAGTTGGGATTAAACACACAAGAAATGTATCAGGGGAGAAAATGTGAAAGGAGCTGGAAGAGTCTGGGAGAAGACGGGAAGTAGGTTTGACTCCCAGCGAAGGGGGGAGAAGGAAGGATGGATGGACGACCTAACTGAAGTGCTGTTCTAAAGGGGCCTCCCCAATCTACCCAGCAAGGCCTTAAACTAAACCCTCATCATAAGGGTTGGCATCTGCCAGGAGCAGCTAGATTCAGCCTCTCTGCCATGCCTTGGAACAGTAGCCTTAGCTATCATGGAGCCAACTGTCCCCCACAGAACAGGGTCACAGTCCAAGCATGTGCCTGTGGTGAGAGATGTGACAGCCAAATTCATGGCCATCATAGACGAGGTGCTTTTTTTTTTTTCCCCAAAATTCCCAGTGAAAAGACCAAGAAGAATACACAGGGTAGTGACTGCTTTACCCACACTTTTCCAACTTCTAACTGGAAAATCAATCTCTGAAAGTGTCCTTAGAAAAAAGAGACCCTAAATAATGCCTTCCCAGGAAACCAACATCACTGTAAAAGCTTCTCTGGCTTTTATAAGACTCTCCCATGGGGAACCTAGATTTAAAATTGTGTGTGTGTGCAGGTGTGTATATACATGTGTATATACACTAGCATGCACGCACAGGTTACAAAAGTAAAAAGGAGGTCCTTAAGGGAGGTGGGAAATAGAGAGGGTAATGGGATAGACTAACTGGAGGCAGAAGGAGGGGTGACTGATTAGGGGGAAAGGGGAACTAGCTAGAGGAGGGGATGGCAGTGGTGGGAGAGGAAGATGAGAATGGAGTGTAACAACCTATATGCAAAGAAGTCATAAGGAAACCCACTACTTTGCATGCTAACCTGAGAAAACTTTACAGGTGAATAGAAATGTTAAAATCTTCAAGTCCATTCCTTCATATCCCCTCTTGGCAAACTTGAGGGAGACCCTTCTGCTTAGGGAAGAACAGAGAGAAACATTGACATTCCTTGAAAGCAACAGTAAATCAGGAAAGTAAATGTCCCCCCAAGTCCCTGCATATAGCCAACACAAGACGATAGAGAAATTTGTGCAGCTAGACTTCCCATGAACTAACTGGGCACACTAACCCATGATTCATCCCGGGGTGGGGTCAGAAGCTCCAGGAACTCAGCCACATGCCATGCCGACCATCAACCAGACTGCACATTTCCTGAAAGTAATCAAGTCAGAAACTGACTTTTTGGCAGGAATCCCTAGTGGAAAATTGACTGCCAAATGCCAAAACAAGGGGTTCAGTGATTTAATTCAGCGTGGAAAACACAACCCATCCAATGGCAACGACAAGGCCTTAAACTCCTCCCAGGCTGAAGTGTTGGCTCCATGGGGCTCTGCTCTTGGGAACAAAGTCTTAATAAACCATGTATATAATCTAAGAAGTAATTGTCAGAACTCAAATACATCCATTCTGAGTGGGAAGAGAAGGTCATCAAGGCCCTGGTGCCTCTGGGGAGGGAAGTGTGCTCTTCTTCCAAAAGCAAAGCCATCAAAACCTGGCAACTCGACCCACACAGGGAGTCACACAGTGCATGGTAAGTAACTGAGATTACTGCACACCAGGTAGCTTCAGGATTTCCACTACAGCCCACGAGGTTGGGTCAGTGTCCGGCCTTACTCAAAAAGCACCCACCACACTCATATCCCCATGGCCCAGTAACAGAAGAAAAAGCTTGGGTCAATTTAACCTTAAACAGTGTTTAGAACTCTGGGAAAAAAGAAAATGGAGGTTGTTGGCTTCTTTAACCCACTTAATCCTACCAGGAATCTCAGAAGCTTATGTTTCCATTTAGAAAACAGGATAAAAAGACTCCACGTAGGTTTAAAAACCACACTTTACAAATTCATGCTGATATTCCAGGCCTTACCACTGAAAAGATGGTCCTCAAACTTCCCCATCTCCTGGAGTTTGCTAGGATCTCAGACCCACAAGCTAAATCAGGGTCTTCACGGAACAAAACTCTTCAAAGAATCCTTTTAGACACAATGCTTGAGGAGCAGTGCCTGAGGAAAAAACTTCTATCCAAGTGGAGAAGGTGTGTTGAAAGCATAAATTGAAACTAGAAAAATACCTCATGTGATGGAACAGGGCAGGGTCGGCATTACAGGACATTTGGGATTTCAAAGTATATATTCAAAGATCACACTCAGACTAGTACAACCAATCACATTGCCCTCATTCACAAGAGTTCTAGGGACTTGAATGTCAAGGTGGTGTGGTGGTGGCAGGAAATGGCAGAGGGACCCTGACCCAAGCAGGTCAAGCTATTTCAGTTCTCTAGCTCTGCCACCTGCTGATCACTTGGCACACACGGTTTGCTCTCTCCATGTCTTGACCTGTACAGCCTGGATAATGACATTCACCTTGCTAAGGCCTGAGGCCCTCAGATGAGCAAATGACTGCCCAGCAGCAGGTAGGTGACAGATCAGGCTCTCACCAGGGATGTTTTCCTGTTCTTTTGGGTCCTCTAGTGGCAGGTACTGAGAAGTTTATTCATATCCAGATTGCCTAGACTTAGCCTCTTAGCCCCAGGTTCTATCTCTTCTCCATTCTCCTTGACAAACAGCTTGGGCAGAGCATCATACTCCAAGGGAGAGGACATGAGGAACAAGGAAGACAGGATTTCAGGTGGTTCCCAGAGGAGTGTTGTGTTTCTTTTTCCTAGTTTTGTCCTTTCAGGAGCCTTGGGTTTTGAAGGCAGACTTCACCTGTTGAATACTCACTGAGTTTTCAGGACCCACAGTAATCAAAAGCTGAAGCCACAGCCTCACCCTTAATCCATTACCATGTATGCTGTATACTCAAAGGTATCCAAGGGGCCCAAGAAATACTGAGCAGAAACAGGAACTGGGCTTCCTGAGTACATATTAGCTGCCACACATAACTTGTCCCCTTTGTGTGCTTACTTAAGTCCTCACAACAACCCTGAAAGTGAGTTTCTCTATCCCCAGAGCAAAAATGAAAAACTAAGGCCAAGTTAGGTCAGTGACCTACTCCATAACAGTGAACTATTTCCAAATTCAAGAGGCCAGGAACTCCCACCTTGCCGCATAGTTCTGAAGAGGGTGCCCCCAACTACCAGCATTAGCATCCTTGAAGCTTGCTGGAAAAGTGCATGTCGGGCCCCAGTTCCCTCCACCCTGTGGGGGAAGCCCACAGTCCAGTTTAACAAGCCCTACAGGTATTTGCAATGTCCAGTCAAAGCAGCTACTCTAGTCCAACTTCAATTGTTATGGTTAAGACAATAAGGTTCACCACACACAAAAATACCTATGTAATGGGTATGTTAAGTGATTTGATCACTTTGATCATTTTCAATGTTATATATCAAAATCTGTTCTGTTTTTTGTTTTCCAAATATGCCATCATATAAAACTGAAAAGAAAGAAAAACTCAAAGGAGAGAAAACAGAAACTGGAAGAGATGAAATCAGCCACTGGTAAGAGAATTAGAACTAAAATCCAATACAGATATGCTTAACATTGAACCTGCCTAACTAGGTACCTGACAGTGCCTGTTTTGAGATGATGGAGACTACATCCCTCAGCACAAGTAAGAGATAAACCATGACACTTACCAGAGACAGTTAGGACCTGGATTTGAACAAGACAGAACACTGCTTCCCTTCAAGCCCTGGCACTTTCTACACAAGACTATGCTGAACTGTCTGCCCCAAGACACTGAGCATCTTGCCCTTCAGCATCCAGCAGAAAAGGATAAGAGGAGGGTGCCAGGGATGGATTTAGACCTGAGATGGCATTTGCACACCTCAGCTAGTAATGTACAACCTAGAGGGAGGAAGGCTGGTCCATTCATATTCCCAAATCTTACTTTCTAAGTCTGAATGTCAAAGTCTTACTTTCAGAGACACATTCTGTCATTACTGCTAACTGATCATGTTGACCTTCAGAGGCAGTCCCAGGCTGTTTGCAGGACAAGCTTGAAGTGGTAGATCTAGGAACTTTTCTGGAAGCTGGATGGCATTTATGAGCATGCTTTTAATGATCTAGTTATTTAAGATGAGATTCCAAGGACTTATAATCAGTAGGACCTGGCTACTACCATTAGTGATAGCCAACTCCCAAGCAAGCATTCCTACTAGTCTGTATTTGAATTCTGTCCAAATCATAGGCCCCACCTCTCTGGGACAGTTTCTTCTTCTCTGCAATAGTGTCACTGTTACTTTTCTATTGCTGTGATAAAACACCATAACCAAGGCAACTTACAAAAGAGAGTATTTAATTTGGCTTACGGATTCAGAGGGTTAGAGTCCATGATGGTGGAATAAAGGGAAAGCTGAGAGCTCACACATTGATCCACAACCATAGGATAGAGAGACCATAGGAATGGCATGTCTTTTTAAACCTCAAAACCCACCGCCAATGACACACCTCCTCCAACAAAGCCACACCTCCTCCAGCAAGGCCACACCTCCTCCAACAAGACCATATCTCCTAATCTTTCCCAAACAGTTCCACCTACTGGGGACCAAGTATTCAAATAAATTAACCCATTGGGTCTATTCTCATTCAAACCACCACAAGTGGGCAGCATCTTTTGGGTTGTAAGCTTAAAGCAGAAATATGTTCCCTCCCTAGTGAGAATTCACTCTACACACTCCGGAAAAATAAGGGAAAAGCTGTTCCATAATAGCACCATCTGGCTCTGGCCAATGACCAAAAGGGGAGCCAGTCACAAAGGGAAGATTTCAAAGATCTCACCAACTTATATACACCATAGGCTTATGATTCCACATATGAAAATCTGGCCACTTAGGTAGATAAGAAATTTACACAGAAAAGGTGTTGCCAGAATTGTTTTTAAATATACCAATGTTGTTCTTTTTTGAATAGTTGTTACCAAGGATCATCTTGCCCACCTGGCAGAATTGTGCCTTTCTTAAAAAGAGTACCAGGGGCTTTGTAGCAGGGCAGGGCTTAACATGGTTGTCTCCCTGCACTGCCCCCTTGAGTTGCCTATTATAGGCATGTTCTCTGATAGAGAAATGGATCTAATGGCTGGTTGTAAGTCAGGACATAGCCTAATGGCTGGTCAATCCTGATGAACATTTACATCCTAGTAGCCTAAATATTGCTTATCTCTAACAGGCCTGGTTAGCAAACTAAGTATCTTGGGGGTATTTTGGAGGCAGAGCTTCCTTTGCTAAATTCTACTTGATGTGGCTTAATGTCTTCTATGAAAGTCTATTAGGAAATCCTTTGTAACATCAATTCTATATTTGAAGTTTCCTCTCCACCAGAGTCATGCCTGAAAGTGTGTGGATATTTGTTATTGTAACAGCAAGCCTGGGAGAAACTAAAACATATGAACTTTTGAAACTTTTCTGAAAAAATTCCTACTATTCATAAATGCATGAACTCATCCTATCTTTGGGAATGGAATATAGAATCTGACTTTAAACCACACCATCCTTTCGGTCTAGAAAGAATCATTTGAATAAACATATTATGCAAATATTAAGCGGGCACTCACTCTCTGTCCTGGAGGTAGCTTGCGTGTCTTTGCCTCCACCTGCTTGGAAAGAGCTAGAACAGCTTGGAGGGAGGTGGGAGCAAGCAACTGGCCCCTTCCTTTTAAGTATCCACTTTATTTGAAGATGCCTGAGAAATGTGCATGTTGCTGAATGAGGCTGGTGACAGCAAGGGACAGCAAAAACGCTGTGAAGAGGACATTTGAGTTTGGTGATGTCAGCCAATAACTTCATGGATGTCATACAAAACATAACACTCCTTTCTGGCAGGAGGTAGAAAACAGAGCAGGATTCAAGCTGACACTCAAACTACCGTCAGCAAGCAAGGGGCACCTGTGAGAAGTTAGAGAGCCCCAAGAACCTCCTGAGAGGACTTGCGCTTTAGGCTTAGCGCCACGGCAGTCTGGATCTTGTTTGATAATAAGGGCTGGTAACCATACTTCATGGCTCTGGATTCCAAAAGGAGAAAAAGAAAGGAGCAATCGAAGCTGTCATTCATCCTGAAGCACCAAACATTAATGACACTAGAGTTCTTGGGAGGACAGGTGTTGACAGTTCCTGGGCATCTGTGCTCCTTTTCAGCAAATAAGACCTTCCAGAACCTCAGGTAAGAACTCTCAACTGTGTGTGTTTCCCTGAAGATTAAAACTATATGAATAAGCCCGGCAATGGTGGAACACACCTTTGATCCCAGCACTCGGGAGGTAGAGCCAGGGCGATCTCTGTGAGTTCGAGGCCAGCCTGGTCTACAGAGTGAGATCCAGGACAGGTACCAAAACTACACACTGAGAAACCCTGTCTTGAAAAAAAACTATATAAATAAAGGAGCCCACAGAGATTGAACCGACAACCAGGGAGAGTAGATGATGGAACTGACCTAGGCCCTCTGCATATGTTACAGTTGTGTAGCTTGGTCTTCTTGTGGGACTCCTAACAGTGAGAGCAGGGACTGTCTCTGACTCTGTTGCCTGCTTGTGGACCCATTCTGCCTACCAGATTGCCTCACCCGGCCTTAATAGAAGAGGAGATGCCTAGTCTCACTGCAACTTGATATGCCATGGCTGGCTGATATCCATAGGAGGCCCGCTCTTTTCTGAAGAGAAACAGAAGGAGGAGGAATGGAAGGGGGAAGAGGGGAGGTGGAGAGATACTGGGAGGAGAGGAGGGAGGAGAACTTTGGTTGGAATATAAAAACAAACAAATAACTATGTGAATATAAGCCACATTTTCTCCTAGGTCACAAACATTGTGAATCAACAAGTCTCAGGTTTCCAAGGGATGAATACTCCTACAAGCATTATTTAAAATTTATCTATAGTTCCTTCTTTTCTTTGAAATTCAAAAGGCATTTTTTTAAAAAAGTGGCATTATCAACAGGATAACCTGATACAGCCTAATTACTAATTGATAAATAAGCTGAGTATTTTGAGTATGCTTGACAACTTATGAGCAAAAACAACTGATCCTGATGCCCACAGATAACAGCTGCACAGGGGAGTATGTCCCATGTAACATCATCGCACCAGTCAACCATCTTTTGAAGAATTGTTGTAGAATAGCAATAAATGATTGGCTAATGCCAGTGGATTTCTAGTCTCAACTGATACAAAGGTGGAATATTGTGTCCTCTAGTTCTTTGCTACTGTGCCAAGTTTCACAAAGTACCAGAAAGAAGTCCCAACCTTAATAATTTATCACCAATCTCTTTCAGGAATGAAGACATTGCCACAGGCTACAACTAGCAAATCAAGCAAAGGAGCCATCAACCAATAGACACTCTCTGTTTCAAAGCTCTGCAGGAACTACATTTATTTAAAAGGAACGACAAGAAGAATGGCTGATGAAGATGGACACACAGAGCAGATGGTCCTTCTGGGAGAGTAACCCTTCAGCTGCTAAGGAAAGAGGGCAATAAGCCTGGTTTGAGATAGAGGACATGGTTATGATATACCATATATGAGCAGATAGACTCCAAGGCAAGACCACGTGATCAAAGGAAGCCAATCAACGTCCACTCTTTACTGCTGTCATTTGTGAAGAAATGCAGTCTCACAGGGAGAGTTTCTCCTTCATTCCAAACCTCAGGATGCAATAACCCTCTATTTGGAATAAGACAATCATTTGCCCATGGTTCTTGTCTCCACTGTGTAGCCATCATGCTGCAGAAAGAAATCCAAACAAAACCTCTATTCACACTTCTGTTCAGACTCATCTATAATTCAATCTACATAAGACCCTGCACACAATGAAACGGCTTTAACTAAGCCGTTACACACACTACCTCTATGCAAAAGACAGCTCATTTAAAAAGCATCTCATGGAGTCTAAAAGTTGCCTGGAGTGAAGTTTATATGTCCCATTTGCTGTTTGGAGAATAGGACAATTTATGGTGACAAGAAAAGTGGGACCAGAAAAATTACTGTAACAGAAAGAAAGGAGGTGGGGAAAGGAAGCTGGGAGAATTGAGAAATCTTAATTTCTGACACTAGTAGCACTGGACGTTTCAAGGCCCATTCATAAAAAAAGAAATCCTTTATTCATAACACATTCATACCCAGATTAACTTTTATTAAAATGGATGAGAAGATAAGAGATAGCATTGTAATGAAAACGGGGCACACAGTTAAAAGAAAATGAAACAAGCCTTTCCAGGGAGATGCCAGGCGAAGGGAACAGGAGCAGAGAAGCCAGCCATCTGGGCGACAACACAAGATTGCATGATAATTCCCTCTCACAAGAAGAAACTTCCCCCAAGCAAGAAACAGCAAAGACACGGGGCTGAATGAATCCCACCACACACTTTATCTCTGTGCATTTATCTGGATGCATTACTGTCCTTTGAAGCAAAAGCATCATTAACTCAATTCAAGCTACCGACATCACCGAGTCCCAAGCGTCAGCACTGAAATGCGAATACCAGTGAACTACCAACAGAAATGAACCACAACATTTGGGAAATCTACCTAGAAGTCCAGCTAGCACTCCAACAATCCTTCCTCAATGCTAATTTATACAGCACAGAGAAACAGTCATTTGCTGCCCCCAGAGTAGCCATCCAAGTGGACTGAGACAACTCTCAAAATCATTAAGAAGGAACAAACTGGATTCTCATCCACCAAACCTGAAGGATGTCTTCACCAAAGCTTCTGGGCTATCCAGCTGTGGCAATTCATCTGCCAGAATTTCCTCTGGGGGTCGGGTGTCCTGAACAATTGTTGGCCGTGGCTTCTCCTTGACATTCCCAGTGAGTCCATCAATGAGAGAGTTCCACAGACAGTTCTGTGACTTAGACCCTAAGGATGAAAGAGAAATGTACAAGTGAGTCACAGCTAACTGTGTTTCTTTCATCCCCACCCAATATGCAAAGGCAGAGCAGGAAATTTAGACAACTCTTATCATCACCTACATCACAGGGCTGCATAAGATACCTGGCAGGCAATCTGTGGATAAATCAGGGATCTTTTCCATTGATATGCATAAAACAGGCTAGCAATGGATATACAGAATTACAGTCAGGCAGCATGGACATCCTGTCTCAGTGCAGAGGGATCAGCTCCACATGTTGGGTAGTATCACATGTATCATGAAGATGTCTACTCAACAATAGTACTACCATTTAGAGAACACAAAGATGTCTAGATACAATCTCCTCTATGAGCTCAACTTGCCTGAGACCAAGTTTTGACACACCATTCTAAGGAAATACCCATCCTGAGAGTAGCCATGTCTAGGGATTACAACTCACAATCAAGCTGTACGATTCTTCTGCACTATCAAGATTTGAGAAAGGCTATTTTGCATATTTATTGACATGCCAGACATGTAAGCTAAGTGTAAAAGGTGAGCATCAGATGGAAATGATGTTGCAACTGTAGAGTTGGAGTAGCCAAAAGATTAAGGTCAATATCAACATGCCAGTGTGTGACAATACATTATGATAAAAATATCTCTTACATTCAAAGAGTCTGGAACTTTTTGTTGGACCTCATAGTCAGAATTAATAATACATCTTGAGGCCACTTAAGATTGATTTACTGGTATATCTAGCCTTTTGTTTAACCTGCCTTTGAGAGGAAAAAAATATATAATAACCAATCTTACTTGCCTTGGACTTCCCATGTAATCAACTTTTCCAGCCTAAAGCATGGAAGTCAGGTACTTTTTCACGCCTCTGTCTCAGAGCATGATATATATATGATAATCATTTTCTGGAAACAGAAAATAAAATTAAAGCAACCTTATAAAATTAATAGCCATCATAAATGTTGTCTGCAACATAAGAATATTGCCAGATAAACAATGATATTTATAATACTATTTGTTATCTGGGTCATTTGGGGTCAATTAGAGTCAGTGACCGAATCTTTTGTAAAATTCTATTAAAGATTTCTGTAAACTATTCTTTATTCCTACCCTGATGTGATAACTTTTTGTGCTGTTTAATTTAAGAGAAAACAAAGCCCTTTGCTAAAGACATACACATGGGTACACTCATGCACAAACAGACCCAGATCCAGGAACAGATAGATCCACAAGATAGCATTCAGGCAGGCATAGATTCAGACTTATACAATGGAACAACAGAACACACATACACACACACACACACACACACACACACACACACACACACAAACACACACACACAAAGAGAGAGAGAGAGTGGAGGGGAGTCAAATCTGGGTTCACTCTTGGTTAAATTATACCAAAGGGAAGTGCTTAATCATTTCTTTTCAATAATGCAACAGCGACACATTACTTGTGACTCTGAGTTTATTATTAATGCATTCAAACCAATGCACTAAACAGAGCATAGCCCTGGTGGAGGTATGATAGAAATGTTTCTCTATGTCTTCTAGCTCTTCCAAAACAACATGGAATCCCTCCCTATTAAGTATGGATATAGCTCCTGGAAACTGTGCTTTGACATCTGCTCAACTTGTGCATGCTCAACCCAGCCAGTTTCATCATGTTCCTTGGCCTCCTTCCCCTTTCTCATTCCCTAGCACCAAGGATAACCCAACTCCTTCTTTATTGGGCTTTCACATTCCTGAACTCTATTCACTGTCCTAATAACCCCAACTCCCTAATGACCCAGGGGATGGGTCACATGGAGTTAAATCTAAGCAACCTTCTGCTCCAGAGACCATAGAAATCATTCAGTCTGGCCAACCCTGTGTCTGCTTCCCTGATTTCCCTTGTTCCTCTCATAGAAACTTAAATCACGTCCCCTACTCAGAACCCCCTCCTTCTGTCCGATTATCCATTGCTTCTCCATATGGCCACACTAGGATCTATGAGTATAACAACAACTGTCTTTACAATGGCAGTTCTCTCCTAATCTGTTGACTGCATCATTCTGAAACAATAAATAAAAACTGTTGAAACACATAGTCTAGTCATAGGGTAAACATTGGACATCTGAGCTGAGGAGGCTTTTACAAAATACCTGACTAGTACTGTTTAAAACTATCATAGCTGTATAGCACAGAAATTACCATTGCCAAAATGAGCCTAAGAGACATAGCTCCAACATGTAATGCTGTGTCCCAAATGGGATCTGGGAGCTTCATATATAATACTATGCAAAAGCCAAAGTAATTTGAACACTATTTGGACTTTAGTTATTAATACATGTCAATATTGATTCATTGTTTTTAACAAATATATATCATACTAATATAAGAGGCTAATAGCAGATGAAGCTTGTAGTGGATTCTTTCTGCAAATTTAAAACTGTTTTAAGATTAAAATTATTATAAAACAAAGAGTAAATAATTAAAATAATAACTTCATGAAAGAAACCTTTGAGGAAATCTAGACTTTCTTCATTTATTTTATCTGAGAGCAGGGCACTTACAAAATGACCACTGGCTCACACTGGTTATGCTCTTCCCAGAAAAAAGATTTTTTATTTTTGCACCAAGACACTGTGAGGTAGTATAGCCTTGCTTCAGTGGAATTGCATTTATCTGAGGAGGCTTGGCTTTTAACACTGCACCCATGCAGGGGGAATGCCTCTCTAATTCAACAAAGGCTCTTGATGAAGCATGGGTAATGTACAGGGACAAGGCTGAGATAACACCACCTACACCCACACATGTGACAGGAAGGTAGAGAATAGGCATGTATGCACATAGAGATACTTAATTTCTTGAAGACCCAGTCACCTGCAGCCCATCACAGAAGAAATACTGGCTTGCTATGCCTGAAAGATGGCTCTGCATGAAGGTCAAAAGAATGTCACCCATTTGAGGGAAAGCACCTCATAAGGTTCCCTGAGCCTTCATCAAGGACACCCGTGACAGCAAACAGCTCTTTTAATGACCATCGCCATCCATGATGATCCCCTTGGATTGTCCATCCAAACTGCTTTTACATCAGTCAAGAGCACATTAGGAACAGGAAACAGACTCACATGCCCCTGGACACAGGACAGTTTTGAAGCCCTAACCATATAGTTTAATATGATCTGGTCTTATTAATGAAGTCTGGTTCTATGTTAATTATATGTTAATGAAGTTCTGGTTCCAGAAGAAAGAACAAGAACAGCAGCTGCTACATAAAGATCTTACAATCAACTTCCTGGGCATTTCTCTCCATTCTTTCATTTTCTCATTTAATAAACATGCAGTAAATTTCATCAGTGTGTCAGGTCCCATTCCAGATCCTAACATGGAGAGATGAATGAGGAGTTAGGGATGTGGACGGAAGCATCTTTGTAGCTCTGACTACTAACAATAGACAGCAATATACCACAGCTAGAGAGAAAACAAGGTATGACAGGGGCCCAAAGAAGGCTCACCCACTCAGCCTCCGGGACCTGGGGAGAGACACACACAGGACATGAGTCTAAAGCCAGCCAATAGCAAAGAACACTTGCAACAGCTCAAAGACACAACAGAGCCACCCACTGAGGCAGGAGCAGTGACAGAGGAGTACTTTAGAGAAGAAAATCCCAGGCTTACTGGACCAACTGAAGAGGGATTTGTGCCTGTGCCCCCAGTACTTTGACACAGTGCTGAAACATGTCAGAGTTCTGTGATGGATGCTTCAGAACACACAGAAAACCTCATGCTCTCCCCCGCCGCCATCAAGACAACGTGAAAATGCAGAGAACACAAGGCAACTACATCCGTTCAGGCTTCAGCCAGTCTTGGGAAAAGTGACCTGGCTTTCCCCTGGTCTTCATTTCCATCCCCTCCACAAACACTGTCAAGGAAAACTGTTAGTCTTTGAAATGAGCAGTTCTGTGGGTATCCTGTGTAGCTCACCCAGCCCAAGTTATCACCATTTTCATCATCTTGAACCTACTTTATAGCCCTGGAATTAAAGAAAACAGATGGGGAACATGATTTTTTTTGCCTACAGAAAAAGAACCTTATCAAGTGAAATACAACTAATTACTTCCTTGCAGATACTGACAAGTCTTGACAGTTTTATGTCTATTAAGCAAATTCATTTCTGCTTTCCTGGTGGCCTTAATTATCTGTCTGCCTTAGGATTCTTTTCTGTGCTGGATACTTACCTCATTACTATGACAGAATGCCTGATATAAAGAACTTAAGGTAGAAAAGACTGATTTTGGCTCATGGTATTGTAGGGCTCATCCATCACGGCACAGAAGGTGTGGAAAAAAGAATTTATGTCAGACAGGAAGACGAGAAGGTGAGATATAGGAAGAGACCAGGGCAAGATCTCAGGGACATATGCCTAGTGACTAATTCCTCCAACAAAAGCCCACCTTCCCTCATATGTTCAATAACGCCATCATATTATCTATCAGGAGATCCATTGCCTCAAATCCCTATGGTTTAATTGTTTCTGGAAATACCCCACAGGCACACCCAGAGGTGTATTTCAGTCATGTTCTAGGCGTCTATTAATCTGATCAAATTGACAATCAAGATGAAGCTTTGCATCTTCCAAACTATTGTAATGTTTTCCTGGTTTCCTTAACAATTAAATAAACCCATCGACGTATGTTTACTTTAAATATGTATGTTTCTTAAGAAATTAGCCTTTAGCAACTCAAAGGAGCCATGTTATCCGTGGCTAACATCTGCTGCCCCATCTTGAGGAATTCTTTTCTGATTAGGCTAACACCACCTACTGGCCACTTGGATTACCTGCAATACATTCATATACTAGACATTTATGCCACTGAACAATATCCCCCAAAAGAAATAACTCTATACGCTGGTAAAGAATAAATTTCAAAATATATTTAAGGGGGGCAGTGTGCATTAAAATTTATATGCTAGTCTTTCTCCAGTAAGAAACAAAAAGAAGTATTTTTACAAAAAGCCCTTCCCCAAAAGGACAAAAAACTATGAAAATTACTATCCACGGTGGATGGAATAGGAATAGAGAGATTAGGCTAGATATGAGGAAATGACTTCACATTTGTAAATATTTTAGACTATTGAACTGTATAAATGTTTGATATTAAAAATAAATGAAAATGTAAAGTATATAAACAGAAACATGAATCTAACTATACGTCAAATTAATGATAGTTATAATTGAATATAGAGTGAACTATTATCTTCTGAAAATTATAGAACTATGCATCGTTAAAGGAATTTTAAAATCTTTGTGGCACTGTGAATTGAGCCCAAGATTTTATACATGCTATTCCAGAAGCCTACTACTAAGTTACTCCACCAGCCCTAAGAGATCAGTTCTGAGGATATGTGCACACACACACACACACACACACACACACACACACATACACACACACACACACACACACACACACACACACACACACAGGAAAAAATTCTTAGACTTGGTGGTAGCCATGAGACAATAATCCTAAATTACATCACATGTAGGCTACAGAAAATTAGCAACTCCAATGAGGATGCTGGAAATCAGAGTTTTTATTTCAGAAGGAAAATCACATAAAAAAAATTGGTGAAGGAAGAGAAGAGGCGCATGGCTCTCCGTATGAACACATGATCATATTCAGTAGAAACTGAGAACATGTCTGATGAATGAACTATTATTTTAAAAGGGGAAAAAACACAAAAATAAAAAGTGAGAAATGTGAGCAAAATTGGTTTCAATTTTTTAAGTAAAAAATGTACCACAGGCAACAGAGCGGAAAAGAATCAGAGATGGTCAAATACAATACAAGAAAGACAGTAAGAAAAGGACCACGGATGGCAAAGTACATCCAGCACAGTAAGAGGAGAACCTACAACTGGCCAGATGCAGGAGGACTCCAGGGCAGAATCCTACCTCATATAAAGAAATAAGGCCTTTGGGTCCACTCATATAGGCCTATGGGATGGTTTCCACAGGACCAAAGAAGCCCTAGGGTAGAAATAGGGCCCTGGGGCAGCATCCAAATCTTGAATTTCTTCTAACATGTGACTTAGGTCCAGTTTCCTTTTAGAAAGTGGATGGGCAGGAGCAGCCTCTTGGGAAGTGATCTCAGGAAGCAGCAGAAGGCAGTGAGAATAAATCATGGAATAAGAATGAAGCAAAGACAGATGCATCAGGGAGGTGCCATCATTGTGGGAATTTTCAACAGGTTTGTAGTTTTCAAAACAATATTTTAACATCTGCCCTATATTCATGTATCGGATATGTCTCTTCCACACAACTTAATAATATCCCTGAGTTGCCCTATCTTAGTCTACTGCCTCAGTTGTTACCTAACCCTGAAGGAGAAGTCCTCCTATCTTTTCAAATAGAAGCCAAGAAATCCAGAACTGGCATTCCCCAACCAACTCCCATATTAGTCTCATACAGTCGGGGTAACTATTATCTAGCCCTGTTCAAAGGCCAGATACTGAACAGCTAGAAGTATCTCTGACATCCTAGAACCCATTTCAGGCAGGCCAGTCTAAGTCTGTTTTTCCTGCCTTGCCCGTTCCTTCCCAGGAAAGCCACAATGATGCTCTTATGCACAGATCTGCATCTTCCTCTGCCACATGACCAACCCCAACACTCCCTGAGTGGTCCCAGACAACGAGATCCCCTCCTGTCTTCTCATGGTATCTGTGTGCCTAGCTACCTTCAATGTCAGTCCTCTGCTGACCTCTTGAGTAAAACAATAACATAATCAAATGTATGAAAAATAGGGCAGCTAGAACTAGATACTAGAAGGATCTTCAGAGGAGCTGTCATTAATTTTCTGAATTATCTCAGTGAGAAATGGAAGCAGCAGCATCTTCCTCCAGGCTGCCATTGCCTGTGGGCAGGGGAGCCACTTAGGTAATTCCCTGGCTTTCTTGGTTCTGTCCACACATGAGCATGGGATAACTCCTTCATGGGTCAAGAATCTCTAGAGCAAACACCGAAAGACAAATGCAGGCAGAGGTTAAAAACAGGGCCCAGCAGAAGCAAAGCCAGGCCCAGTACAGAGTGTCCACAGTTTTGCATCCTAGAATATAGTCAGAATCCCCTGTCCCCTGATCTTCCCTAGGAGCACAGTGGGTCTCTGAACTGCTTCATCCCAGCTCAACCTGGTGGGAACTTTTTGGACGACTGAGAAAGTGGACAGGAACTGCTCCTCAGTCATGAACGTGGACAGAATAGTCTCCAGGGACACTGCAAAGCCTTCTCTGACGAAATGAAAACTAAAACTTCCCCCACTCTGATTTATTTTTAAACTGATTCTGAAAGCATGAAATGCTTCTGACTAAATAGAGACAAAATACAGAAACAGAATCACATGGGTCTTTTCCAATAATATCAAAAGCCCCATGAGGGAAATCATAGGTAAACTAAACCTTCAGGATACCAAAAATAATGTGGCTCAGGTGCAGGAGGCAAGCAGCTCTACTGGGCCCACTCCATCTCATCTGCTCCTCCTGCCTCCAAATCCAGCTGTGTGCTCCTCCGACCTATCCAGTTCAGGACCTACCCATTCTCCTGCTCTCCCCTCTATGTCCCTGCTATAAATCCTTTCCCTCACTTCACAATGACAGCTTTTTGTCTATCCCATAGCCCTTCTAGACTAACTGTCAATCAACTTGATTCATAAACTCCACTAGCAGTTATCTGTAGCTTAAGCACAGCACGAGAAGGAGCAGTCACATTCCAATGTGACACCATCCAGTACTCACTATACACTGAGAAGTGCTATGATATCTGATGAGAACTGCCTTAGTAACTATTGGACTAATGCTTCTTCAAGTCCTGTTGAACATTAGCACATTAAGTCTCCAGGAGATTGAATAACATGGATCATAGAGTGAGAAAAAAAACTGATCACTTTAACCAAAATTCTCACTTTCCTCATTCCGGGTTCTGGGTGATACATAACACTCTTTATAAGAGCAAACACAGATACAAAACGTAGCTTAAGAAGAATGGTCCGTGTTCCAGAAAGTCTTTTACACAGGAAACAAGATTCACTGGGGGAGATTCTTGTCTCAGGCCTTGAGGAAGCAGTTTGTAGCTTTAGGGAAGGGAGCTCAGCTACCGGGAGGAGGAACCACGCAAGGTAAGTTTAATGGGGAAAAGACAAGGGTGCAAGCAAAGGAGAAGAATGTAAATCAGAAGTCAACGCAGATTCCTTTTGTACTGTGCCTCATGGAGGCAGCCTAATAAACTGGCGGCAGGAGGAGCCCAAGGTGATATGGTGATTCTATTTCATCCTGACAAGTGACTTAATCAACTTGTTCTGGGTTTTTAAAAATGTATAAAATCTCAGCTGGCAGAAGCTGAGAATTTAGAGTCTTGCAAAGCAGGGAGTAGGGAGGAAATTTAATTCTCCAGAAAGGGAGCGAAAAATGTCTCAGTGGTTCCCAAAGTGTCTGCGGCATGACTTTGTATCCATCCTTCCCCTGAGATGAGGTTCTTCTCTGGGATTTTACTCACTAAGACTGAAGGGGTAGTACAGAAAGCAGGGGAAAGGAGCAGTATGACAGAGTCGAGCCACCGACGCTATTAAATTCCTACGGGTCTGTCTAGAAGTCTATAACACCTGGAATATCCGCCCAGCAAATTCCCTACTGGGCTTTATTTTTTTTAATCAATTTAAGTAAGTGTACAAAGAAAAGAGTTTCCTATGGCGTCTGCATGTTTTGTTCTTATCTGTCCCCTCCCCACTGGCCCCCCTGTCCCCTGCACCCCTCTTTCCCCTGCACCCCTCTTGCCTCACTCCCTAATCAGCTTCCTCCGCTGTCCCCTCACACACATTCCAGCATTCCATTACCTCCCTGTACAGCCCTCTCCCTTAAGATCTCTTCATCCCTTGTTAGGTTCTCCTTTTTAGTTTCATGACATCCCCCCAACACACACGCATGCACACACACTAAAACCTAGGTTCCACATATGACAGAAACTTATGGCATTTGTCTTTCAGTTTGATTTTTTATCATAATAATGACTTCTAGTTCCATCATACTTTTTAAAAAATGAGGATTTTGTTTTTCTTTACATTTTCATAAAATCCTAGTGTGTATAGGTACCACACTTTATCCATTTTCTATTGATGGACATCTAGAAGGAACCATATACAACTATAGGGTGGTTCTATTTACCAGCTATGGTAAATATTGCAACAATCAACATGGATACACAAATATCTCTGGAGCGGGGAGTAGTGGGACATACTTACTTATGAAAGAAGGGAGCAGGTAGAGCAGAGATGGAGTGTTATAAAGCATAGCCTCGTGGCCATGCAGAGCTCCTACCTCATCCTCAAAGTCTATTTACAGATTAATCTGATGCAGCAGAACATTAGACAATGAGACTGTCAATTCTTTTTTTTATATTTTTTATTTTATTTTATAATATAATTTAATTCTACATATCAACCACGGATTCCCTTGTTCTCCCCCCTCCCGCCCCCCTCCCCTTCCCCCCAGCCCACCCCCCATTCCCATCTCCTCCAGGGCAAAGACTCCCCCGAGGATTGGGATCAACCTGTAGACTCAGTCCAGGCAGGTCCAGTCCCCTCCTCCCAGGCTGAGCCAAGCGATCCTGCATAGGCCCCAGGTTTCAAACAGCCGACTTATGCAATGAGCACAGGACCGGGTCCCACTGCCTGGATGCCTCCCAAACAGATCAAGCCAATCAACTGAGACCGTCAATTCTAAGAGGAAAATTCTTGATGGTTCTTTATCCATATAAAAAGAATGAGCCTGTTCAACAGAGTAGTGAAGCAGACAAGATTAAAGGGCCATTGTTTCCAATAGCATTCTAAAACTCTATTGGACAGGCATCTGATTACGTTAGTGTAATATGAGGGCATTGGTTAGATGAATAGTTGAGAGTTACATGAGAGCATTTTTAAAGTTTTCTACAGTTTATATTTTCACTAATTCAGACACTCATAACCCATCCCCAACATTTAGGGAATTTTTTTTTTAATGCATAACTACCTTGAAACAAGTTAGTGTCTGCAAAGCATGCAGATATTCATGATTCACCATCTGCTAGATGACTCATATGCAAATCTACCTACTATTCCTTTGGGACATTTCGGGGCTGATTTTTAACTTCGTTATAAAAACTTGGTGGGAATGAAATCAGAGCTATAGTACATACAAAAGAACTGTGAATACTCGGAAAAATATGACACACTAACCTTCGACCTTAAACAACATGTGTTCTGTGGTCAAAAACAAATGTGTTAGAAACCAGTTGCTTGGAAATACAGTAAAATAGAGAACTTTTTCCCCTTTGGGCCCAAATTATGCATTACTGGTAATAAAATAAATAGAGTAGGTCATCCGCTGGCAATAAGCTACTTAGGGAAAAGAACTGTGACTTACTCATCTTTATACCTCTAAGGCCAAGGTTGACTCTCAGGGTTAAGTTTTCATCTGGTGCTAAACTGCCTGCATCTCAGATTGTAGGCACCACATGAAAATTTTGTATGAACGTCTCATCAGCCTTGTCTTCCTCCCCAGCAGCTTCCATTATATTGGGTGTGCTTCTAATTTCTGACTCAAGTAGCTCCCCCCTTGTCCTGCTTTCCTACCTGCTCTGTTGGATTAGGAAACCCACCTCCACAAGATTTACTGACTTGGAAGACAGACCATTTGTGGTGGTTTGAAATAAAATGGCCCCCAAAGTGAGTGGCACTATTAAGAGATGTGGCTTTGTTGGAGTAGGTGTGGCCTTGTTGGAGGAAGTATGTCACTATGGGGGATGGGCTTTGAGTATCTACTGCAGAGATATTGTCTGTCTGATACCTGCTGGCCATGATATTAGGTTTCATTTTTTATATTTGTGATTTGCTAGAAGTCTCCCAATGTTATGGATCTTTCGAAGACCAATCTCTTTGTTGTCTTTATTTTTTTACTCACAGACAAGTGTGGTTTAACACTTGGGGATTTACTTTCAGAAATACAATTAGTCTGTTTCTTCACTGTGCCAGCATCATAAAGTACATGAAGGCAGCTACATTGTCACTCAGTTTCAAGTACGGAAGCTTTACACCTGGGAATGCCATTGTAGATGCAGTCTATACTTATACAGCACATCCATGTATCTTGGTTTTTAATGTCACTAATTAATGCTCTTGACTTTATTATTTACTTCATGGTGATTGATTTGAGTTTGTTTAGCTCTTTTTCAAAGTTCTGAAGATTGATTTTGGACTTCTTTTTAATACATGCATACATTCAGGTGCAGCAAACTTTCCCCTCAATCCTGTTTGAGCAAAGTGTAAATTTTGAGTACCATAAACTTTGACAAACTGCATCTTTATCCTGACTCAATACAGCATGATTTTATTCCTCTTAAGACCTCATCTTCATGATTGAAGTGTGGTGTTAACTTCCAATTGTTTGAAGGCCTGCCTCTAGGGGTTTTCTTATTAGTTCCATTATAACTTAGAGATCACATTCTGCACAATTTCTATTCTTTTAAATTTCTTAAGATTGTGTTGTGACCTGGGGTCAGACTATCTTGGGATGTACCCTTTGCACACTTTGGAAGGAAATGCATATTTGACAGTTACTGAATGAAGTATTCACTTAACAGCAATTAAATACTGCTGATTGTTGGTGGTTTTGAGTTCTATAACCTTTCTTCTGTATGTTCTATGTATGATTGGAGGAGGTGTGTTGAAACCTCTAATTGTGTAGCTAGCTATCTGTTTCTCATTTTAGCTCTGTCAGATTCTGCTTTACAGCTCAGTCACCGGTAAATAGACATCAAAGATTTGTGTCTTCCTGGTGAGCTGATCACTACCATGACACAATGTTCCTGACTCTTGATTGCGTGGTCTCTAACATGTCTTTGATCTGAGGATATACTGGAGATTTCCATTGATTAATGTTAATATGGCCCTCTTTTTCCATTCTTTAACTTTCAACTTGCTTAAATGGTTATATTTGTTTCTTATAGGAAATACGTAGCTGGTCATGTTTTATAATCGACTATGAAAATCTGCCCATTCATTGCTATACTTAGATCATTTTAATGTAATGTATTTATACTGGGGACTTACATTTGCTTTGTTTGTTTTTTCATCCCTCTATTCCTCCTGAGACTTACTTGAATGCTTTTAGGATTCCATTTTATCTACAGGGTACCTCTGTAGTTTTCTAAGTAGGTATACTGGATACGGAATTATAAATTGGATAAATAATGTAATAATAAATACTATAAAATGTCTTATAGAGAGATTGTTTGCCAATTCAAGTATAGAACTATTAATATTCACTTATATCCCTTTGTTTTCCCAATATGAAATATAATTATATTTTTAATAGTACACATACTAATTATGATATTTGCTTTATGTACACGTAGAACCACATCAGGTAATTTTGTGATTTGTCTTCAAATACCGTAAGTAATTTAGAAAACTCAGAGATGAAACTTTATTTCCTTGTACTTGGTCTTTGCTGTCCTTCCCTTGCAAGCCTTGTCCGGTCTTGCAAGGCTTTTCATTTTAAGTTTCCTTTTGTTTAATAACTTCCTTCAGCCTGATTTTTGTCTTCATCTTCTAATGTGTAGATTGTTGCTTCATTCCAGGGGAACATCCCACTGGTTGAAAGTTTCTGGGTTGGCAATTCTTTTAACACTTGAAAACATTGTGTTTCTATGGCTTCCGGTGAGGAATCTGCCCTTATTCACATTGTTTTCCCTCTACCAGCCAGTTGTCTGTTTTCTCTGGCTGCTTTCAAGATTCCACTTGAACTCTTTTAGAAGATGGAGTAAGTGTGTCTTGGCCTGGATTTTATTTGTCTTACTCTCTGACACACAAGCAGAGAAAGATGGGATACTAGCACATTACTGTAAAGTGAATGTGCATAAGGTCCCCACTAGGCTGCCACTGTTCCAATGATACCCAGAAAACAGAAAGAGAGGTAATATTCCTTGTTCCATGTGTGATCTCTACTGATACATGGATAAGGATGACACCATGGTGGCTGGGCAATGATGTGATAGCTCTTCACCAGGACCCTCTGGTAGCACCCCTCAGGAAGGCAGAGGGATGCTGAGCTCCTGGCAGATAGAATTAGAATGCAGAGGAAAGCCATAGCTCCCCCAGCTGATCTATTCTGAGGCTACCCTCACAAGGGTATTGTTCCACCTTAATACAGCTTTGTAAGGCTAAGCATCCAAGTTTTCCAATCAGCATTTTTTTGGCATGGGTTGGAATAAGATGCGTGTGTGTGTGTGTGTGTGTGTGTGTGTGTGTGTGTGTGTGTTATTTGACTAGAATAGTGATTATTTTCTCAAACATCTTCTATATCACTAGACATCCTCTTTCTCACTCTTCACAGCACAGTGGCCACCCTAAGTACATCCCAGCTTGCAGCAGGTGGAAGCCACATTGTCTTTGATGATATAACTTGCCAAGACACATCACATTATTTCTGCTACATTTACAGTAGAAGATGCAGGCATAGGTCTCAGTATGAGGTTTAGTGGTCTCACACTCTAAAAAGAACATGTGGGATGGGAAAGATGCAAACACTTTTGGAAAACAAAATCTATCATGTTTTAAAAGTCCAATTTAGGTTTCAGATCGAGTTCCCCATAGTGCATAATCCAAATTCTCTCATTAGATAGGCATTAAAACATGGTACCAAAGGCTATGGAAAAGATATGGAATCGGTGTGAATATAGCTAGCTACACTGATAATAAATTCTTCCTTCATTGCTAGAACCCATAAGGTTCTTTCTTTATATTATAAATCACTTTTAAATGTTTTATTCAGTATTTCTTTATGTATTTAAAAAATGAAGGTGTTTTCAAGTTATCCAAATGTATCTTTTGCTGGAACTTAAAACACCATCCTAATGTTTTACACACCAAGAGAGTAAAAAGAAGATGAACTAGGAGTGGAATCGTCAGATCACGTCTTCCTTGCCCTCTCTGGAGCCACACTCAAAACCTTCTAATCTTATTTTTTAATTACTTAAGTTTCACATGTGGATCTAGGAGCAGATACTGTTATCTCCTCTTGGGGGATCAGAAACTGGTCTGCAGTTAGACAAAAAGCATACTCTGTTCTGCATCCTGGATCTGTCTCCAACTCCACCAGTATTTAGTCCTTCCAGTGATATCACTGGCTCTCAAGTTCTGGTGTGACAAAATTTGCTAAAACACAGGTAATGAGGACCCACCCCAACACTCTCCATATCAGCAGAAAGTAGAATACGATCTGAGAATCTGCATTTCTGAAAAGATCCTGGGACTCCACATGAGAACCATGGACCTGCCATGTCCATCACCAGTAGACATTCTAGAGCCACCACTGGATGAGTAGGAGACAGAGAAGCTCAGACCCTGCAGAGTGTCCAGGAGAGACCTAGAGGAGGAGCTGAAGTATTCAGAAATACTTTGGAGTACATATGAGAAACCAAAAGAAATTCTCAAATCCAGCTTCTGCTCCCTGCCCCCATACCTCTGCTTTTTTTTTTTTTAGTTTTATTGAGAAATAATCAATATCTGAAAGTACATTGATTTAAAGTGTACATTTTGACATTGAGTCATAAGCATATACCCATGATGCCATCACCACCATCAGGGTACTACTAAGCACATCCATCCTTCACCTCCAAAGTGGCCTCTTGTCCATCTGGTTTTTTTTTTTTTGTTGTTGTTGTTGTTGTTCTGGTTTCTTGGGGCTTGTGGTTTGAGGATGTAGTACAAGCTATCCCTTAACATGCTTTACACTGTGAACAGCGGATCTCAAAGATTTGCTCATCTTTCATAACTGAAACTTCACACCCACTGAAAACAACTTCCCAACCTCTACTCACTCCATCGCCCAGTAGTCAATTTCTGATCTCTGTTTCTATGAGTTTGCCACTTCAGCCTGCAAAAAACCTTGCATGCTGCTGAGGCCGTCTTCCCTGGGTTCTTTACACCTCTTCCACCACACACACCCCTAAGAATACTGACAGCCCAATCACTAGCTGCAGCCCACAGCCCAGTTCTTCCTTCTCATTATCCTGGTTCCAGAATCCATCCCTTTGAAACTTAGGCTCCCATTGTTTGTGAGAGCCCTTCCTAATGGTGACAATCTAGAAAAACTTCTCTGGACCCAAGCACTCCCTGTCACAACTCAAGCATCACCAGCAGAACGTGCTATCTTGGTCTCGGTCTCAACCCTGCCCCAGTGCTTATGCTAACGCACATCGTTGCTAAGACCCTAGCGTCATCAGCCATCTTCCCTCATTGCCAGAGCTCTTCAACAGGAGATCTATCTCCATCAACATCTATACTTTTCCCTCCCAAATAAGATGGGCCAAATCTAAAGGCATTAATAATCAGCTTCAATTTTTCCTGCTGCTTCTGACATCACAATTTTCTTTCATTTTTGTTTTATGTGGGAAGGTGTTTTGCCTGCATGTATGGGGGGGGGGGGGCCAGAAGAGGACATAGGGTCCCCTAGAACTGGAGTTATGGCAGGTCTGAGCCACTGTGTGGGTTCTGGAAATGAACATAGGTCTTCTGGAAGGTCAACCAGTGCTTTCTTAACCACTGTCGGATAAACCAATCCAAATCCACTATTTTTTTTTTTCAATGATTGCTCTTCTCAGGGAGAAATCATTCTCCCATCTTCTAGAGAAGCAATAAGAACTTCAGAATAAAACTGTGTGACTATGTAAACTATGGGACCACTGTGTCCTCTGCATGTCTCTTGAGTACCCTGGACCTCCTTCACAGGACTAGTCCAAAGTAGCATGCAACATCTTGGGGCCCCTGGAGTGCAGAAGTACAGCACAGTCTGAACTCGTCCTGCCACACTGTGGCTGGGCCTGAACACTACACATGGCTCTTATTCCCTGACAAGGGGAATAGCTTTTCTAAGATTAGAAACCACTTTCTCTGCATATCAGCCCTTCTGACCCCTCCAGACACAGGAGTGAAGGGCCAGTGATGCTGATAGGGCTCCAGTCTCAGAATGGCTACCCTCACAATAGGTGCCCTTTCAAACGATGACCTCTGCACTACTATCTGCCCACGCTTATTAAGCAGATGCTCTGATTGAAGCCAGGCTGATCAAAAGTCAAAGCTGGAGCTAGAAATGAAGGAGAAGACAGGACCTGAAGTCCCCCAGGACCGATTCCTCACCCTGCTGCTTCCTTCTCCTGTCTGGGTCCAGGCCTCACAGCAAAGGCTCCTGATTGTCATTCCACTGGATAACATACCCTCACCGGGCTTTCCACCTATCTCTGTCTTGTTAAAAGCAAAAGATGGAAAGACGTGGTCCTTTACCTTCCCATCTCCAGAGTATCATCTGGATTCTGGCCCTCTTTCCACGTTGAGTGCTTCATCCTACCATTCTCCCAGCGTGGCACATGAATAGTGGTAACTCAACAATGGTACAGTGAGAATTTTCTTCCCTTACTAAATTCCATCAACTCCCCCTCTCTCTAGGACTTGCTACCGAGAGAGACAGCACCTAACACCCCCTCTGGCGTTCTCCCAGGGTACTGCACTCTGTCAAGACACTTTTTCCTGCTCTGAGTTGGCCTTGCCTCACAGGATTGCTGAGAACCATTTTTCCCACACAGACTTTCACCCCCGGTGTCCTCATTGACCTCTAGCTAACAAGCTGTCATGTGACATGCCATCCTTTCAAATCAATCACATAACTTAGAAGCTGTAGAAGTTACCTACAAGAGAAATCACCTTTTCCGTCCATAAAGGGACTTACTGCTCCAAGCCTCCTGGCTTCATGGTACGAGGACCCCTTTCTCTTCCCACACCTGTGATGTGTCAGGAATTCCCATCAAGGTAAATCCTGCACGTGGCATGATCAAGTTACCACTCCAGATTGTTCATCCTCCTGACTGTTGCTCAAGAGATGAAGAATAAAAATAAAAGGGATAAAAGCATATCCATCATCCTCACTGACATACTTATTTTGGAAATGGTGGTTCCAAGAAGGAGGACAGTGAAAAATCGGGCCCATTTTTGGTGTTCATTGTATTGTCTACAAGGCAAGTACTTAGTGCTCTGTCATTAAGCAGACATCATTACAGTTCTATAAAAACCATCTCTGGTGAAATCAACCCGAAAAGTTGAAACTTTCCAAAAACAGTGAGAGCAGCATTTAGAGGAATCCCTATAAATAGAAAAATTATACTTTTAACTTGATGTGTTAAGATCACTCTGGTCGTGTTACACTCAGGGATCATCAACCCCACGTGGGGAAAAACAATGATGGGATGGGATGTCAACAATTCCATAAAAGTTATTAATTCCATTTTTCAGATTGGAAATCCAGGGCCCAGAAAAGCATAAATAAAATTAAGGAAAAGCAAGTTAGGCAATAATCATGTTGGGGTAAGGGGAGTCTCCATCTGCTTTTATGTATTTAAGAGCCAACCACTTCTCCACTTGAAGCAGAGCAGGTTTACAGGGCATCCTACCCAGCCCTTCTCTGGTTCCAGCATCCCCACTGCCTTCACTGGAACCCATTCATTCTAGGGTATCCACAAACTTGCTATGTAATTTACTGGTCACATGGGCATGGAAGCCTTTGAGAAGCTTTTGATGGCTACATTCTTATCAAGATCAGGACCTGGACAGATTTGGTAGGAAACAACAGCCTGGCTGCAGCCTTGGGAATATTCCTGAGCCCAAGGGAAGCCATTCAATCCATCTGAGCTGCAAAGTGTCACCAAGACAGTGGTGTAAATGCACAAATCCACTGTGGATTGCAATGATGCTTTACACACGGATAGGCGGAATAGTGAGTGAAGCTTCCTCCCTTCAGTGTCACTAACCACCCCCTCTCTGTAGTGCCTTAAATAGCACCTCTCAAAACTGTGCTGTGAACAAGAAACAACTAGGAATTTCTTCCAATACAGGTCGTGTGTCAGGAGGTTTGGAGTGGGAGCCTGGGGCTCTACATTTCTCAAAAGCAAGTGTAAGACTGATTCGGCTGCTCTAGAAACTAAGCTTCAAAACGCAAAGCCCTAGAGCACAGCTTGGAGGCCACAGTTCCAATGACCAAAAAGCCCATGGCCCAGGGTAGCTCATGTATGGTGCAGCTGAAGTGCAATATTAACCAGCAGGAGACATTTCCTACATCACTGTTTGAGTAACACCTCACAGAATCATAGAGGTAAATCACAATCACGTGAGCAAAGGCCTCCAATGAACATGTTCTAAGGGAGCCCAGGAAGAGTGAAGCAAAATTTACTCACGGGAGAAGCGGGCAAGTGGACGGGCATTCTTATCTCCTGCTTCGTTTGCAACTGGGGGGAAAAACAGAGGACATAGTTAACAACAAGGCACATGAAAGGAGACCATTTTCATCCCCCCCCAAAAAAATCACAGGCTATTGCCAATGCTATTTATTGGTTACCCTCTACAACCTGAAGGTAAAGTCCTATTGCTGAAAACACCACTTTCTTATTTCATTGAACATGTAGAGAGAAATCTAGCTGGTCCCCAACTAGAAGCTATTCCCTACTGACTAGCATTCAGGGTGCTCAAAGAAACTTTGCCCACTACTGGAAGAGAAAAGTAATCAGAGACTGATACAATAGGGGTACAAATGTTGTAGGAATAACCAATCACTTTTTTATTGGATTTAAGGCCCACTCCGTGATATATAATGCATACCCAACACTAGTTATGAGACCAACAACTGGAGACTAGATCAGTCATAGGGCCTGGTGGAAAACCTCCTACTGTTGTTCTAGTAAATGAACACAGCAACAAAATGACTCTCAATGGCATATGTTACACCCATAGATCAATGTTCCACTCAACCCTCATCAGAGTTCTTCTTGCAGTAGACGGCTACTAACAAAGAGATCCACAGCTGGACAATGGGCAGACAGTGAGAGACCTTGGAGCACTCAGCTCCTAACTGGGATGCCTTCATCAAACCCCTTCCTCAAGGGATCTGTGTGGAGGAGGAGGCAGAGAGACTGTAAGAGCTAGAGGTGGTGGATAATGTCAAGGAAACACCGTCTTTCTGACATAACAGGCCGGAGGCACACAGGGACTCACTAAGACTGTGACAAGCACAGGGCCATCACACGTTCCAGAAAGACAAAATCTCAGCAAGAGAAGTGAAAGTGGACACACCCCTAACCGAGAAGCTACTTGCAAATGATAGCTGTCAGGAAAGGAAAAATCGGTTTCCCATAATAAAGTTCACAGGGTGTATCAGCCACACTCCAGGGCAGGCTGCCTGCTCAGGAGTAGTTAGCTGAAACAAACAGACTCCAGGCTTTTGTATGCTTGTTTGGTTGAGTTGGTTTGACTTTTTTTGTCCTTTTGGCTTTTGTTTTGTGTGAGAGAGAACATGAAGTTGGATGGTAGAGAGCTGGAAAGAACTTGGGGTCAGGAAAAGAATACAATCAAAATATACTGTATAAAAAAAATTTTTGCAGGGTGGTGGTGGCGGCGGCGGCGCACGCCTTTAATCCCAGCACTCGGGAGGCAGAGGCAGGTGGATCTCTGTGAGTTTGAGGCCAGCCTGGTCTCCAAGGCGAGTTCCAGGAAAGGCGCAAAGCTATACAGAGAAACCCTGTCTCGAAGGAAAAAAAAAATTTCAGTTTTTCAAGACAGGGTTCTCTGTATAACAGCCCTGCTGTCCTGAAACTCGCTCTGTAGACCACGCTGGCCTTGAAATCACAGAGATCCCCCTGCCTCTGCCTCCTGAGTGTTGGGATTAAAGGCGTGTGCCACCACGCCCAGCTAAGTTTATTTGTTTTAATCTAATTTTTAAAAAGAACAAGGCACATGTGCTCCAGAGTATGTTCATGCTACCACTAACAGTCTGGACACTCTTCCAGTCAGCTACATTTGGGTCTTAAGTGGGAAAAAGCAACCTCCCTTTTCTAGGTTTCCGAGGCTGCATCAACACCTAAGTGAGGCTGATGCCTCCATCACCTTCATTAGAACTAGAACCTCAGCCTGGCATGTTTGGAGAGGTTAACCAGGCTACATCTAACAGATTCCCACACAACTGGCCATCCTTGGGTCCCAAACTTCCTTTAAAGGGTTGTCCTCCAACACATGAGTCCACACCAAGCTGCTAAAACAGGGAATGTTCTCAGAGCCCAGGTGGGCATCTCAGAAGATGGCAAAGCTGGGCTTTGTTAGAACTGACATTGAACTCAGATGTTAACAAATATGAGAGTTCACAAAGGGAGGCCTGGTGAAGCTGTTTAGAAAACCTCTCTAAAAATCCCAGGGCAAGCCGGGCGGTGGTGGCGCACGCCTTTAATCCCAGCACTCGGGAGGCAGAGCCAGGCGGATCTCTGTGAGTTCGAGGCCAGCCTGGGCTACCAAGTGAGTCCCAGGAAAGGCGCAAAGCTACACAGAGAAACCCTGTCTCGAAAAACCAAAAAAAAAAAAAAAAAAAAAATCCCAGGGCAGAAAGCTCCAAGGGTGTTTTACCTCCCCATCCTCCTCTCCATGGTTTATGATAGAGCACACGGAACCACAGTCACTAACTCTACAATTTATATCCCTATCACTTCAGACAAAACTAAGGTACATGTTCTCCTGTAGAAATACAACTTTCACTTGCCTTTTTATTTTATTTATTTTAATTTTGTATGTGTGTGTGCATGCATGTATTATAGCATGTGTAAGTATGTACATACTCGAACATTTGTGCGTGTGAATGCAGGTGCACACATGCCCCAGCACATGTATGGAGGTTGGTGGACAACCTCGGGTATCATCCCTCACCTTCCACCTTGTTTGAGACAGAGTCTCTGCTGTTTTTCCCACTGTATATGCAAAAACAGCTGGCCCAGGAACTCCTGGGATTCTCCTGTCTCTATCACCCATCTCCTTGTTGAAGAAGGGCTGGGATTATGATGTTCCTGCTAGGCATCTAGCTTTTATGTGGGTTCTGAGGATTTGATCTCAGGTCCTCACACTTGCTTACGCTGCAGGCACTTTTAACACTGAGCCATCTTCCAGCCATTGCTAAATTTAAATATTTTTTGTTTCCATTAAGATTGATATGTGTTGTTTCGTATATCCATGAAAGACAGACATAAATATTTGTGATCTGTTTGCATGACACACAATCCAACCAACAAGAAAATCCTGTTCATTTTAATTTGAAAACAAAAAACTGCCAACAGCAGACAGAAGAGATTGCTAGTGAAATCATTGCTCCATATGAAGTTGACACAGCAGGACAGGAGATTATCAGCTTCCTGATAGTCTCAGGAATATCATTTTACAGAACCATTCTACAAATGGTGAATGGAGTCGTACCTTTCTCTAGGACTCCTACAAGGTAAACAATTAAAAGTTCACGGCATTTGTACATTCAATGTTAGTCTCTTGTGTTTCTAGCTTTGGAGTCATCCCATGGTGTTTCCACTTTTGCTGCATTATACAAAATGACCAGCAGGGGGCAGTGCTACTGCACACATCTCATAGCATTTCAAAAATAGAAACTGAATTACTACCTCCACACCAAGGACACTTCAAAGAAACAAGATTCTTGTCTCAGAAAAGGGCCCAGGGGCGCTCCTAGCATTCTTATGTCTTTTGTCTTCTACAGCCTCTGGTAAAATCACTACTGAACATAAATAGTTTGCACTTACATTCTTCCTCAGGCAGAGCAGGCCTGCAGCAGGGCAGAGCAGTCCCTAACCTCTGGAGGACTCCTCGGCCACACTTCAGACCCTTACAGGAACCTGACTGCAGCTAGACATGAAAAGCATTAGTTTTGTGAACACTTGGGAACTTGACCAATTCTCTAGAGTTTTCTAGAAGAAATTTCGGGTTACATCAAAAAGAAGAGGGGCTAGGGATGAAGAAGAAAGAAGGAGCTGACTGGTTGTGTGCTTCTCCAGTCCTCTGAAAAATAGAACAAACTTCTCCCACCAATAAAACAAAACCCACCTTTACTGAAAAAACTGATGGGCTACCTTTAGAGCAAGCAGGATGATTGTGACTGTGACTGTGACTGTGAACACAAGGACTAACTGCTAGCCTTGGGAAGGCACATTCTCCCAGGGTTGCTATTTCAGACCAAGCCTTGAGCCTCCCTTCCCAGCTACCCTAGCCAAAGATGGGAATTGTTGACCCAGATCCAAGTTATACCAGGAGAAGCAGGCATCAAAATCTAGGCCAGTGAGGTACCAGGAGAGTTGCCTCTACCCAGAAGTAATGTGACAGCCCAGAATGACTGTCCTCCATGAAGTGCAGACACCACTCTCCCCTGCTGAATGCTTTTCAGTGGAATGCTTTTCAGTAATAGCCTACACTATCTGATCCAACTCACTTGTCCCGGACTCAAAGCCCTGACACTGACTTAATCTTCCACTACAGCGTTAGTCAGCTCTCTGTCACTATAACAACTACCAGAGGTGATTCATTTACAAAGAGTAAAGATCCGTTTTGTTCATTCTTGAGCTTCCAGACCACAATCCAATGGACCCACCTCTTTTAGTCCTCTAGTGCCAGATGGTATTGGTAGGAGGTCTTGGTAAGTCACATCATAACCAAGAAGCAAGAGAGAATTTGTAAGGGGCTGGGATCCTGCAGTCCCTTCAAGATCATGCCCCCAAAGACCAAAGGCTGGCCAGCGGGGTCCACCTCTGAAGGTCTCACCCTCCCCAGCAGTGCCACTCTGAGCACAAAGCCTTAGGCACATAGGCTTTTGGGGTACATTTCCAAACTATGATGATCACAGTTCCCACAGCATCTTTCAGTAAGTATAACACCCTTCGAATGCTCTCTCGGAAACGCCCTCCCGGGTCTTCACCGGACACACCCCTACTTATCCTTTGGGTTGATGTGCATTTCATGGTACATCCCATAAATGTCTGCCTGTTTCACTTCATTCCCCTTCAAACCCAGCTCTCCAACTGCAGCAGACATCAGAACTAGCTAGAAGGTTTTCCGAAATGCAGAATACAAATGCAGAGTTCAAACACAGTGAGAATGGTGTGTATCCAAGAAAATGTGTTTCTGAGAAATTCCCAAGTGACTTGGTGGCTCTTGGTCTGAGATGAATTTTTCAGAACAGCTGACATAAACTATAACCTGCTCCACCTAAGGCAAGATCTTTAACTTTTAATTTTCATATTTCTATTCTTTAACCAATGACTGCCACTCTGAATAATGTGGTCAGTTGATGTTTCCAGAACAAACGTAGACCAGATAGATACAAAATGCCATAGACAGCATCAAGACCAGACATCTCAGACAGGCTTCCAGTCACTCTGTATGAAGGTTTGATTCATTTGGGCCCACATGCTTGTAAGTTTTAAATAATTAGCTGCCCGTACTGATAAAAAGTTGATAGATGCTACTGACTTCTTTAGGGAGATAAGATTCCAGACCCACCGAACAGAAACGCATATTCCCAACAATGGACAGCTCTGCCTCCTGTCTGAGATACAGCTCTTTTCTTTTTTCTTTTTCTTTTTTTTTTTGTTTTTTGTGGGGTTTTTTTTGTGTGTGTGTGTGTGTTTTGTTTTTCGAGACAGGGTTTCTCTGTGTAGCTTTGCGCCTTTCCTGGAACTCACTTGGTAGCCCAGGCTGGCCTCGAACTCACAGAGATCCGCCTGCCTCTGCCTCCCGAGTGCTGGGATTAAAGGCGTGCGCCGCCACCACCGCCTGGCTCCAGCTCTTTTCTTGTTATGTGCTGCCCTCATGGTCCAGAGATTAGTGTCAGCAGGGTCTTGTAAAGGACCTGGAACTTAAAGAATGGAACAATGCTACCACAGAGGAAAGTACTTCAAAGAGTGATCGTACCCAGCTTAACTAGACCCTTCCATTTCCAGACCACACACTTTAAATAGGTTTGATGGCCCATTGTCTGCTGGCTTGGACATAGCCAAGCTCCTTCACCAGCACAAGAGCCTGCATGAATTATTTGTTTTGCATTACACACACACACACACACACACACACACCACTCACACCACACATCACACATATACATACACACATCATGCCACATGCATATATACACCACACACACAAATACAACATACACACCACACAGACATACAAACACCACACACATAAATACACCATACATACCACACACATAAATACACCACACACACACACACACACACACACACACACACACACACACACAGCTTTAATAGTAGTTCCATTTATCAGGTTAATTAGAGCTTGAATTTGGCAAAGTGTATACAGATGACTACAGATGTATGGAAAGGTATCCATGCTATACTGTTAGCACAAAACCCACAGATTCTAGCCATGTCTATATGCAATAGATTCTGTCAATGTTGAGCTGCCTGACAAGCATACATGTGTATATAAGCATTGAGAGACAAAAATAAAGTATACATTGCCAGATATGGGAATAATTGTTTTTTTATGGCACATTTGAGAAAATTTGTTACCTTTTTTATGTTTCTGAATAAGGGCAATAATTCAGATTTGTTACTTTTTTATATTCTGCATCAGGGCAATAATTTAGGATACACATGTGCCATGTTTATATTCAGTAGAAGTATTTTATCAAAGGGAGAGAGAAGAGTTGGCTATTGTTTTGCATACTATGATTGTGTGTGTGTATATATATATATATGACATGTTTTAGATCCAGATCTAAGACCAGCCTCTGATCCTATGTTACACTTGCCTCGTGTGATCTTAAGAGCACTCCCCATAAGGCTCAAGCGGTGCAGGTCTGCTCTTCTCAGCAAGTTGTCCCCCACCCTCAACATTAGTGAATTGCACCTGGTAGAAGGTTAGACTCACTTGGGGAACTTCTCAAACTCCTGTGCCCAGACAACAGCTTAGACCAATCCAACAGTGCTTTTGAGAGAGGGCCCACCGCTCCCTACATCTTTATTAAAGTGAAATTCACAAAGCATGCATCTCAGAGTCCTTCCAAAGTAGTGCCCCTATTCTGTTCTTCTCAAGACGTTACTGTTTTGTCGTTGTATCATAAGCCGAAGTATGCCTTGGCTTAAGTAAGATTCAGCTGCTAAGGCTGCAGACATGATTGTGAGAATCAGCTGACAGGCAGCTCTTCTTATGGTGTAGGATTGTGGAAAAGAGGATTTGGCTCACATTGCTGCCAACTCCCCAGGCACACCATGTGTCCTGAGCACTGCCCAGGGGCTGGGCCACAGAACTTGATTCTCAGAGGAAGGCAACAGCCTTGACACACAGGCCAGCCAGGGAGGTGGCTGTGTCTCTCCATCTATGTTTATACAAGTATAGTCAGTAGGAAACCGATGCGATGGTCACATTGATCTTGGTGGCATCCCAGATCCACTGAAGCGGAGTCCCATCGTCCCATCGAAGAGGGGAGGCAACAGCTGGGCTGTGGTGGCGCACCTGGGAGCCAGAGGTGGCAGATCTCTGTGAATTCGAGGCCAGCCTGGTCTACAGAATGAGTTCCAGGACAACCAGAGCTACACAAAGAAACCCCGTCTTAAAGAAAAAAAAAAAAAAAAAGAGGGAAGGCAATGAGGTGTGCTAGGATCTCAAAAGCAGCATTCTAAAATTACATTCACCTCCATCCCAGGTGGGTTTGTTACATGTTTTCCCTAAAATATATAATCAATAAAATTGTCTATAAACAAATTTCTAAGTAAGGACTTTCCATGGAGACCAAGGCCAGGGAGACGGTGGGAAAATTAACTCAGAGTATCCCAACCCCAAACACCGAAAGGAACTTTGATGTCTCAGCCAAGCCCCAAACAATCCAGGCCACTGGGAAGGACAGCAGAGTGCATGGGAAGCTTTGGAAGGCCTAACAGTTGTGGCGGTGAAGCAGGCAGGTGCACACTGCTTTGTAACCAAAACTAGAACCCAAAACACTGCCACCCATGTTTTGGAAGCCCTGACACCTGGGTAAGTGTAAAGGCAGCTGAGACGCCTACAGGGGCTAATACACAGTGGGTAGCAGCCCAAGGCAAAGCCTGGCTTCCTGCGGGGGCATCTGCCCAGGCCTGGTATTTGCCTCAAGCTCTGGGTCGGCCCGGGAACCCTCTGCAGGTGAGCTCCCTTGGGAAGCCTCATGGGGGAAATGCCAGACATGGTGGAGCTCCCAGAGAAGTTGGAATGAGTGTCCAGGGACCCCCGTAAGCACTGGATGAGAGAAAGCTCAGAACTGCTCACAAGGGCTTGACTTTACCTCCCCTTCAACTTGCAAAGACCCAAACAGCCTCAGAAAAACAGGATGGTGTGCTGGGGGAAAGACTCCTTCAAAATCACAGGTAACTACCTTGTTTGGATGGTGCTTTCTAAGTAGAGACTTCCATCAGCCCCTCTTTCCCTGCCCCCCCACATTTCTAGCTTTATTCCCTCCTGTAGCACCGATTGCCTACATGTAAGGCTTGTCTTTCTCCTTCCATTTCAACCCGAGACCCACATAAGCATAGATTCTCTGCCAAATGGGGGGGGAAAAAAGCTGTTCTACTCAGAGGCTAAAGCCCAGGACCAATATTTAGTTAATGATCAGTGGCCAGGCTCCCATAGTGCACCACGCGGAGTGTGTCAAGCCGAGAATATTTGGAAAAGCACAGGAAGACAGAAAGATACAAAGACATCTATATCCTTGAATAGACATATGTGCTCTAAAGATCCATTCATCACTTCAAAAAGATTTAGCAAGCATTGAATGAATGGCAAACTTCAGATGAATGTGTGCACCCCTGCTCATGGTCTCTGCCTTCACAGTAAAAAGGACTACCATTCCTCAGAAAGGGTGGGTAGTTTTTCAAAGACCACGCAGTTGGGCAACACAACCTCCAACCAAATTTTGGGAGCCCAATTCCATGTCTTTCCACATAGCTCATTTGCCTTCCAGAAGAAAAGATGGGACTTTGATCTGGTAGCACAGGTCTGTAATCCCCAGCAACTCAGGTGGCCAAGTCAAGAGGATCACAAGTTCAAGGCCTGCCAGGGCTACAGAGTAAGCCCAAGTTCAGACTATATAACTTAACAACACTCTGTCTTTGTCTCAAAACATTTTTTTAAATTGGGGGAACAAGGTCTTGAGAATATAGCTCAGTGGTGGAGCATTTGCCTAACATGCACAAGGTCCTAGATTCACTCTAATACTAACAACACAGAGGAGGGAGAGATAAACAAGCACCCCAGGGAAGGCCGCTCTGAGAGAAGAGCCAGGCTGCAGGCTGACCCTCTCCTCTATCATCCCTAGACTCAGTGAAAGACAGGTAAGTAGCAGATGGAAGAGTGGGGAAGGTCATCTGCCTGGCACCTGATGCCTGGAGTATGCCCAGGAGACTATCAGTAGTAACAGCACCTTCACTGATATGAACAGGGTGACCAGGAATCATCCCAACAGGATTGAGAACCAGGGGAAGCCTCCTGCAAAGGAGTATCAGTGTGGTGTTCGTTCAACAGTCCCAGTTCCCAGGTGTCTCCAGAACAGCAGAGTAAGCCTTCCACAGCAGAAAACAGCAATGGGGAGAGAGAAGCAGGAATCAGACCCTTCTCAGCATGAATCAGTAGTGCTCACCAAAGCAAGTCCATTCCCTCCCACAGGTGGAGAGAGTGGCATGGCAAGAGATCACGTGGCTCGTCCAAAACCAGACCAAGCAAAGCTGAGAACCAAATCTAACCCCCATGTCTCCTACTCCAGCTCCTGCCTAGTGTTCTTGGAGAAGGGAATGTGCCCATCCCTCTTAGACCCACCACCATCATTTTTCAGATACAAAGGGAAAGTCGGGCTCCCTTTGCCTCATTTGGTTGAAATAATCCTGAGGTTTGACAAACACGGGGTCTGTTCACGCTGGTGGGAGATAGCTGAACCCAATGCGGGGTAAAGAGTTCTGAAGCACAGACAGGTTGGTGAGGCATGTCTGTGACAGTCACCAAAGCTTGCCATTGCTGAGATGTAGAAGGTGAGGGGGGAAGGCAATTTGGGTAAGTGGAGAAATCCCTGCCAGGTTAGACTTAACATAGAAGCACTGACCATAAATGGATAACGAACAAAGATTTATTTTCATAAAGCACATTTTATTGGTCATTTAAAGTAAAAAAAAAAATACTATGTAATATAACTATGAGCCAATTTACATAGTTGGTTACCTCTTTCTTTTTTCTCTACAAAGCCTTCTATGATTGTTGCTATTTATTTATTTACCTGCTTTTCAGATGTAGAAACTGAGTCTTTGAGATCAATATTACCAAAGACAAAGTAACTAGTAATGCAGATCTGAAAAATGAATTCAGTATCATCTTATACCAGAGCCATGAGCCATGACATCCATCAATGTTCAACATCTAACGATCAATGAGCCTCACTGACGCACAATCCAGGTTGACAGAAATACCCTATCTATTCTGTCTCAAGCTGGACGCACAGCAGAGAAGAGTCCTGTGTTCACCCGTTCCCTGCAGAAGCAGAGCTTAGGCATCCTACTGCCCAGTCTCTTCCCAGAGACATAAAGGGCATCACTACCCTCCATGTTATTCCTCCCCGCTGCTGCATTCAGAAGTTCTGGGCATTGCCTCATTATACCCTCCAGGCCAGTTTGGTTGTCAAGCCAACTCTGAATCAGCCTCTTGTATAGAAGAAACCAATCTGTCGTGATGACTCATTAGGACTCATCATTTGAGAGTAGCTGAGATGGTACACCTTCCAGGCTCTTCTCTCTGAGAACATCGGCAAAGTCTTTCAGAAGATAGGACAGCTTTCCTGCTTGCTCAGCCTGGCTTGAAATGAAGCATGGACAGAAAAAATAAAATCAAAGGAGCCCTTGCCAACCTGAGAAGATGACTTGAAAAGATGCTTCTGTCACTATTGGAGGAAACGGAGTTGTATGGAAAGGACTGTGTGAACTCTTTCATTCTTCCCTCGTCCTGATTTCATACTTGCTTGTTTGTCTATGTCCTACCATATTCCATAAACTGCATTTGTTTGTCTATGTCCTACCATAGTCCACAAACTGCATTTGTTTGTCTGTGTCCTACCATAGTCCACAAACTGCATTTTGTTTGTTTTGCTCTATGTCCCCATATCTTATAGAACAACGTGAGATGTTAATGAAAAGTGAAACTGACTTAGTTTGACCACTTCTTTGCTCCCTTCCCCTGGCTACTCTTCCTTCGTTTTTATGGACATTCATGGCTCTGATACTCAGATCCAGCAATCAGTTACCCCCTGTTGCTTCTTCCTGACTCCCCTCCACCTGAATTGTGCTAGATGAGAGTGTGGACACAACCTTGAACCCATCTGAGATCCAAGACCTGGCCCTGAGCTTCCTGAACTACCATGCAAGTTGCTATTGTATGAAGTGTTTAGTATTTTGGGGTAAAACTCCTGACCATACTACCAGAACCTCACCTCAGGGGACCCAGGACTCACTGTCAAAACCTATTTTTAATCTATTATTAGTAATGTTATCCAAACTGTCAAGTGCTAAGGGTTCCTGTAGCCTGCAATGAGTAGTGGTAGGAGGCTTCCAGAAAAACAGGAATGCATGAGAATCTGACACTTCAGTCTAATGCCTTGCAGCCACCACAGATACGGGAATGCAAGGATTCTACACATCTGCTCATTAAAACATCCTAGTTACTAAACCAGGGAACAGCCAACCATTTGCAGTTAGCAAGAACCAAAAGTATGGGTGGCATTAAAACATGTCAATCTGACTGTTCAAATGGATAGCCCATTACACTCCACCCAGACAAAACAAAAAATTCTAAAGAAGACAAAGAGAGACACTGATGTTTATTAATTTTTCACTCTATGCCAGGCACTGGTAGCAGCTTCACTCCTGTAATTTCGATTTAATTTTTGCAATATCTCTTGAGATCAATACTATTCCTGTTTTCAGTAGAGGAAGAACTAAATGATTTGGTCTAAGCGGGACTAGTGAATGGGCATGCTGGGACTGGAGTCTGGCTCTGCAAATCCTGCTCCTCTCTTTTCTCTGCAGTGGGCTTCATTGCAAACCCCATGAAGAGTGGGCTGGTTCAACTAAGAATCACATGCTTAGGTTCCTATGACATCTCAAACGATTGGGCCTCCAGCTCCTACTGCACTGCCAAGGCTCCTCCCAACCCCCAAGTTGACCCCCTGTCCCAACCTCAGGAAGCCCTTCTCCTCCATGATGTCATCTTCACGGGGGCCTTCATTCTGTCCCTCACCTAGTCTCTGACGCTCTTTTCTTCTGACAGCCCTTCTCAGACTGGATGACCGCTGTCATGGACTCAAGCCCCTGAGCTGTTTCTTTTCCAACAGGCAAACCCAGCTGTCCCTCATGAGACAAAAATATCCTACTCCTCTACCAATGAAAGTCAAGTCACCTAAACTGCTGGCAAAGGAGGAGAATGTTTTATTTTTAATAAACCTGTGCAACACGTTGCTAAATGTCGCTCATTTCGCCACCATGATCTTTATGTTAGGCTAAACTAAGTTCTGCAGTCTTTTTTTTCTGTGGGCTTCTTAGGAACACTACAGTACACCAGGGACCACCTTCTACATCATATGTCAATAGCCCCCAAAATAGTCAGACTTGACCAGACATAGGACCATCTGTGGAACTTGTTAAAATGCAGGTCATGTTCAGTCTACCTGGGCCTGGGTCTGAGAGTCTTCACGTCTAACAAGCTCCCACTTCATGTCCTAGGAATCACACTTTGAGTCCCAAAAGGCCAAAGGACATGACCAACTTTGAGAAGGAAAAATCAGCATACATCCTAAGAGCGCACTGGAAAGCCCTGGATGACTTTGAAAATGCATGCTGCAGAATTCAATATCCAATCCTGCTGGTTTACTTCAGCAATTTTTTGAAGCAAGGGGAACAATTTTATTAGAGTTTAAAAAGAAAAGAAAAATCCTAGTTAGAGTGGTAAGTTAAAAAAAATATATCTTGGCATTTGTACAGAGGACGAAGAAAAGAAAAAGAAAGATATGTTCTTTGAGCTAAGCAAGCATGAAGAGCAGCCACAGATGGACAAGCAGCCACATGGTGGGGAGGGAGCTTTAGGGAAAGAGTGAAGCCCACAGTGTTAGAAAAAGCATGCCTAGAAAAGAGATAGAAGGAAGAAAAGGACAAGTTACGAGTTCCTGAGTAATTGAGAAAAGCAGGCACTTATGTTCAGGGCTGCTGCTCTGTAAGCAGCTAGCCCAGCAATCTCATGAGAAAAAAAAAGTGCTATGGGCACACTGTTCAGGACCACCGAAGCATAGATACTGATGTGTGTAAGCAGGAAGGATTGCCTGAGGCAGAGGATGAGATGAAATTTGCCCACTTCACACACAGGATAGAAAAGAGCTGGGCTGCAGGATCACTGCTTGCCTAAGCAGGCCACCAGCAAGATGCAAAGTTTCATGCGCAGGAGGAGACCCTCAGATCTGAGATTAGAACTCAATTTCACAGGCCTTATTTGGCTTCATTTTGATCCCAGCTCCTTGTAAAACCCTCAGTTAGTGAGAGCTAGTACGTATACACATACACGCACACACACACACATACACACACACACACACACACACACACACACACACACACACACACACACAAACTCCTCTCACACATCAGCTCAGGCATGTGCTGCTAGCACTGTTATGTCCAAAAGCATAAATCACCACATCATTAGCAACCGGCCGTGGGCTGAACAGATCAAACTGCATCAAACAAATGAAGCTAGGCCCAGAACATCACGCCTTTGGGCAGGAACTCAGTGCCCACTAGACAGAGCCTCCCTTGGCACAGACATGCCTTTTCATACTCTCCCTCCAGTCTAGCACAGGCTTGGCACACATGAGTCACCGAGTAAAGGGCTGCTGAACAGGAAGAGAAAGCCAGGCCTGGGCATAACGTCTCAAAGCCAGGATGGAGATGGTCCCTGCTGCTGGGACTTTCCTTCTCTGTCCACAAGTCAAAGCTTTCCTAGGGGACAGTGTGAGGCTCGCTCTCAGCTTGACACTTTATCTTCTGGCCAGATGGAAGATTGGGGACCATGTAGATGCAGGTATTTGGTGTGGCAGGCAGGGCATTTAAAAATAAAGGCATGAATTTGCTTGGGAATTGAATCCCTATTGTTCACACCTGCTCCATTCCAGCCCCCCTGCTAAAGACCCAGGAACAGGCATTAGGGCTCTAATAAAAAAAACAAGCCACCCTTCCCACAAACCTGCTCTTCCCCAGGTTTTCCATCTCAGTAAGGGGCCCCATCTTCTCCTCCCTCCCATTCCTGTCCAGCAGAGATGACAGGATACAATGAGATGTTACTCTTTTTTCTTTTCTTCCGTTCACAGCTAGACTCCACCACAAACCCTACCAGCTTCACATGTTAGATAGACCCTATCTCCCAGCCCTTCTTCTGGTTTATCTTCCCACCCAAGTCCAAGGTTACATGGAGCACATGTCTCCCGGCTGTAAGCCTCCAACACTTTTCACTAGGTGGCTGCTGCCTCTGGACCCCTTCCTGCTCAGTGACACTCACCCTCCATTCATCCACTGCTTCAATAGGCCCCAGCCACACTGGTCAGCCTTGCATCTCCCACATTGGCCTGATGCAGCCCCCACTATTTCCTCCACCATTGGTGTGAAGTGTTTCAGGAGCAGTGGTCTCTTGTACCAGCCCTTCCCTGGGTCAGGCATCCACTAAGCACGAGCTGAATCCGACACTCTTACCGACAACCCCGAGAGCATGGCTGTGAATGTTGCCACTTTTCAGACGAGGTGACCGAGGAACAGAGAGACTAGATGACCCGCTTAAAGCCACGCAGCTGGAAAGTAGCTGAATTGGATTGCAGTGTAGACAGTCTAGCCCAGAGTGACTCTATGCCTCTGCCATGATGCCTTTTACAGTTCATGTCTTCAGCAGAAGCCTTCTCACTTTCAAGGACTCAAACAGCCTCCAGAGGGATTTTTCTGACCACTCTCTGTCTCAGCTATTGCCAGTGTCTAAAATTAGCCTCTTTGCTTATTTGCATACATTTTTCTATTCCAAACATGCAACCTGAGGATATACGCTCCCTGGAGGCAGCTTCCTGCAGTCTCTGCATCCCAAGAATTAACAGCCGTGCCCGGCACAAAGACCTACCCAACAACTATTAAACCACCTACTGCATAAATTGTGCTACAGCCTGGCTGCCTGAGTTTGTAGTCCTCTATAAGGGCCAATCCTGAAGCACAGTTTACGGCGAGCCAAAGGCTGTATGACAAATCCCTGCTTAAGAAGACTTCACCGCACCTCCCAGCCTTGTCCCCAAGTCCTGGACCTCCTCATCACATGCTTGCATGCAGTCCTGAGCTGTTCTTCCCTGAAACGTGCTGAGCACCATCTTTGCTGCCCATGCCTTGTTCAAGCCCTTCCCTTCACCTTCCTGCCATCGTCCACTTCCCCAGCTAACAAATGCCTGCACATGCATCAGGGTCCACATGTGGTTGTCCCAGAAGAGAGGATCCCTCTGCCATGGTGCCCCTATCCTCTGAAGCCACTTTCCATCACGTAATGGAAAGACTGGGCTTCAGAGTCAGACAGCCTGACCTAGAGTCGTCCTGATTCCTCCACTGCATTGCTGGGCCTCCCTTTTTGAATATGAAATTTATCCTAACACTTCACTATTGGGGAGGTACAGGGCAGATGGAGAGAAATATGGGAACTCACGGTGTCACTACAGCATTCATTTTGATGAGACATGCAGAAGAAGATGAGTGTTCCATGTGTTTCATGAAATTGGGAACCCTTTCGAAGCACCCTTGTATCTTCACCCTGGTTGACACGTACGACATACAAACCCCAGCAACCATGCTCCACAGTGGGTGCAGCGTGCCTTAGACTCTAGTTCCAGGGCCCTCCAGGACCCAGGAAGTCCAGCCCTGTGGTTTTTGTCCTATTATCAACAAAAGGGAAATGGGGGGGCGCTGGCTAATTTTTATGTCAATTTGACACAGGCTAGGGTCATTTTGGAAGAGGGAAACCCAAATGAGAAAATATGCGCCAGTCTATGATTGATATGGGTAGGCCCATCCCACAGAGGGTGGCACCCCTGGGCTGGTGGTCCTGGATGGTATAAGAAAGCAGGCTGAGCAAGCCATGAAGAACAAGCTGGTAAGCAGCACTCCTCTATGGCCTCTGTATCTTCCCCTGCCTCCAGGTTCCTGCCCTGCTTGAGTTCCTGCCCTAACTCCCCTCAGTAATGGACTGTGATAGAGAACTGTAAACTGAAATAAACCCTTTCCTCCCCAGGTTACTTTTGGTTGTGGTGTTCTAGCAGAGGAACAGACACCCCAACTAAGCCAGAGAGGTTTGTCATCCACGCGTAGGCTGGCCTGTGAAACAAGACAAAGACAATCGCATGGCCAGCACCTTTAACTTTATGTTGGGAAAATCAACTTAGAACAAAAAAGGGCTGGGGAAAAATAGCTCTGGTCATGGGGAGCAACCAGGACACAGGGACCTCCAGGGCCTCCAATCCAGAGGTTCTCGGCCTTCCTAATGTTGTGACGCTTTAATACAGTTCCTCATGTGACTCCAACTATAACATTAGCTTCAGTGCTGCTTCACAACTGTAATTCTGCTACTGTTACGAATCATAAATACCTGCGTTTTCCGACAGTCTTAAGTAGCCCCTGTGAAAGGGTCATTCAACCCCCCAAAGGGGTTTCAACCCACAGGTTGAGAACCACGGCTCTAATCGAAACATTGGGATCAACTTTGTTCTTTAAAGCATCTTTTTTTTCATTTTTCATGTGTGTATGTGCCGTGTGTATGCATGTTTTACATGTGTGTGTTAACTCACATATATGAGTTAACATGAAGACTTGAGGTTGATGGTGAGAATCGTTCTCCACTGCTCCTCCACTTTATGCATCAAGACACAGTCTGTTGATCAAACCAGAGGTTGATGCTATGGCTCATCTGGCTAGCCAGCTTGCCCTGGGTGTCTTCTGTGTCCTCCTTCCCAGCCTGAAAGTACAGGTAGACTGTCACACCCTCCTGGCATTCACATGGGGATCCAAACTCCAGTCCTAACTCTTCCAGGGCAAGCGCTTTAAGCAGCTGAGTAAGCCATCTCCCTGGCCCCAACTTTGTTAGCTTTTAAAATTCTATCAAAATGCATTAGTGTGTATTTGTGAACCAGAAAAGCTGAGGAAATGGCCAGTATGAAAGGCCTGAGGTAGGACACATTGGGGGGGGGGGGGAATATGCACTGCAGTGCCTAATGAAGCATGAATGGCAGCCAGCAGAAGCTGTGGTGACAAAGACTATCGTCCTCACAGTTACAACCATGGCTGAGCCCAGGCCAAGGAACCCCAATCTCTCACCCAGAATAGCTGAGGCTATTCCAGACTGTGGCTTTTGGCTGAGGATTGAGGGTAGGATTTCTCCCAGTGCTGCTTTGGAAACCCATTCACAGTGAGCGGAGGCCACTAGGAACAGGCTCAGGAAGACAGCAAAAGCCCTGTTTCACTGCCCACTGCATTCTGCCTCCTCCATGTTCACCCTCCCTCCCAAGCAGGGCTGAGGAAAGCAGGTCCCCATCAGTGGCAGATCACACAGTCACTCAGCTCACACTGGATTACAGCACAGACCTGCAGCTGGGTGGGGTCTCACTCCAGAGCAGTCCACAGTTTGAGGAGGGGATATGAGTGAAGGAAAAGACAGACATTCCAGCTTCAAGTCTGTTGCTTCCATAAAACGCGCTGACCAAAAGCAACTTAGGGAAGGAAGGTTTATTGGCTCACAATTCCAGGTACAGTTCACAGTGGGAAAGTCAAGTCGGGAACTTAAGCATCAAATCTACCCTCAGGAGCAGAGAGAAACAAGTGTACCCATGCTGCCCACCTGTCCAGCTTTCTCCTACTCCTATAGATTCCCACACCCTCTGCCTAGAGAATGGTGCAGCCCACAATGGGTCTGTCCACATTAATTAACAATCAAGACAATCCCCCAAAGACATGCCCATGTGCCAATCTGATCTACATAATTCCTCAACTGAGACTCTTCTAGTGATTCTAGACTGTAGCAAGTTGACATTTAAAACTAACCATTAAAATGGTCACAATTATGCTCACCTGATCGGAGACGTGTTAGTGTGATCAGAGAAACAAGTATCTTCTGGAAGCCACACTTGGACTGTATCCTTATTTTTACCCATTGTTCCTACTTCTCTGTCCCTTTAACGGTTTCCATGAAAACTGTAAATGAATAAGGACTTATGGGGTGGGCTGTTTAATGTCTATCTCCCTAATGGACTATGGACTCTGCAACACAGGGATGTGTCTTCTTCATCCCACTCACATTCCTAACTCCTAGCACGAAGCTGGCATATAGGAAGGCCACAGGAAGACACCATAAATAACTGTATCTGCCGCTGAACAGATACTTCAGGCAGAACTTTATGCTGTTAAAACATATAACATCCACCTCCAAGATGGCCCCCAGTAAGCATGACCCGATGGTCTTCACAGCTTGTAAAACTCCTTTTCCAAATTCAGATGGTCCTGCTTGACTGACCAAACAACAGGGAATGATCAATGCACAACTCCCAAAACTCTTAATGAACCATTTCTGCTCCCACCTCACTCTCTCTGATCACTTGCTCTCAAGCTCCAGGAAGCCATGCCAACAATCACCATAGCAACTGCTGGGGTAGCCCTGTGGACTGTCCACAGGGTGAAGAACTGCCAAGGAGTGGCCATCTATGAGAGTGAGCCACTTAGGAACCAGGTCCTCCAGCCCGATTCAGCCTCATGTAGCCTATTGAATGCAGCCCTTGTGATATCCTCAAAGCAGCCTCAGACTGACCCTACACAAAAACCTAGATAAGTAGCTCCCAAATTTCTGCCCCGCAGTGACTACACACATCTTTGTTCTAAGTCATTAGGCTTTAACAAGAGAAAACAACACAGGAACAGATATAAACCATCACTGATAGGGTTGTTCTCCAGGCCCAGAGAGGCAAATACTGTGTTCTCGGGGGGAGGGTAGCATAAGGAAGGCTCATGATGGGGGTACTACTCAGATGACTGGAGTACATGATATCGAAAGGACAATTATTCAAAGGATCAGAGCTTTTAGAGATGGGGACGCTTACTCCATAAGTAAGACAACTAAAACTCAGAACAGTTGCCCATGGTACCCAGCTAGCAAGAGGCAGTCAGGAAGTTCCAGTGCAGGATAAAGTGGTGGAAGAGCTGGTGCCTATTCCAGTGTTGCTGGATGGAAAGCCTGTGGACCCTCCCAGGGGCCAAAAACACCCTCCACATCCCCCTAAAAGCCAGACCCGATGTGACCAGGTACTTTGGTCCCATCTATGGGTGGAGCAAGACTAGGCATAGACACCCCAGGGACCCGTGTGGAGGGTTCCTCAGGTCACCTATTCCAAACAAGATTTTCACTCAGCTTGTGTTGCTCTTCCTTCCTGGTCCCCAAACTCCTGGGCCTTCCCATTGCCTGGCAACCATGATGCCTCTCTGAGCCACAAACGATTGTCTACGTCCCTAGGGCTCTCCCTTCCACTATGCAGGGCAAGCAGAGGCCACATTCCAAGGCAGCTTGGAATGAACCCCTGGGTTAGCAGAAGATGCAGGGGAGGGCTGTAGGATGGGCTCCCAAGCAACAAGCCCACCACAGAAGCACTCAGACACTATCTGGTGCTCTGGCCCTGAGCCTACATCCCAGGTAAAGAACTCCTGGAAAAAGAGAGTGAAAGTGCCCATTTCCACCGTTACAACTGTCTAAGCCTCATGCCTTGTCCATATCTTCATTCTCACCACCACCCTGCACCACCCAGTGAGACAGGCATTGCTATTCTCTTTGGAGATGAGTAAATGGAAATCTAAAGAGGTCCAGCAACTTCCTGAGGGGTGCAGACAGCTATTGTGTACAAGTAATCAGGCTGAACCCAGCAGAGGTGATGTCATAGTAGCCGAAGTTTATGCATTGGTCATTGAAACTTCCCAGTAGAAAGGGACTTCAGAAGAGGCTCTACTTTTACATAGTCCATAGAGAATCTTGTCAAGCAGCTTGATTGGACCCCACAACTGTCTGACTCCAAAGTCCTTGTCCTACAAGCAGATCTTTCCTAGAGCTTAGCCCCGAGACAAACTTTAAGCCTTTCTTTCTGGATCCAGTTCTTCACAGTTCAGTCAAGAGAGACAGAAGGCATAGAACTAAGGGCCATCCCCCTGGGATGTGTGTTGGCACTCACTAGCATCCCTCACATCTTCTCAGGCCACACAATAGGTGTGACACAGTAGGAGCTTGCCTTCTGTGTGACTTTCAGGCTGGTTTGGCCCTGATAGGAGACTGTCCAAAGTACAATCACAGGCGCACAGAGCTAAGATAGATGATCCAAGCTCACATTTTTCCAGAACAACCCCCTTTTCAATTATGAGTGGGGGCAGTGAAGGAAGGGTCCCTAAGAACATTGTCCCTCCACTAAAAACTTCCTGAAGCTCAAGATTTTATGAAGGCAAGGGAGGTTGGCACGAAGGGAGAGCTGGAAGGGCCCAGAAGAATCTCCAGTGGTGAAGAGCGTTACTCAGTCAGTTTCTCAGGTCCTAGGAGGAAACCTGTTGCTAAGGAAGCTTCTAAATCCTCCCCTGGGTGCTTAGGGCAATCAGTACCCACCTTTGAGAAGATTCAGACTGCACAGGCCTCCCTGGGAGCACCAAAAACATGGCAACAGCCTGCCAGTGGCAACTCAGCTCTGTCTAGGCTCCAGCCAGGTTACAGGAGCCTAGGGAGAGAACACTGGGAGGAAATCTGTGCACTTCATTTGCTATTCTATGGAAGATGCCAATGAAAATGTGTTGACTTTCTGAATCTGCCCATCAGCCCTGCTCCTGTTCTGCTGCTCCCTTGCCCACCCCTTCTGGGTCTCGAGAGGTCCAACTTTCTTTCTGGACAGTGAGACTCAAGCATGCCCAAGTTAGACTTTAAGATTTTAAAACACAGAGACTGCCTTAGTCTCATAAGTTCAGTGACTTCCCCCAGATCCTTCAGCTAGTCTTTCCTGGCCTGACAGCATGGGTGAGTGGACATTTTAGACATCACCAGCCTTGCATGAACTCAGTCCAATCACTTTCTGTCCATGGCCTTAACCAGAACCCTGTACACAGTAGAAGTCAAGCAAGAAGCAGATCCAGAAGACCAAGGCTCTTGACTCCAAGGCATACAGCCTACCTGAAATTAACAATGAAAGGGTCTTTCAGGCGACTCTTGGAAGAGCCATCTAAGGCTTATAGATCCTTGTGTGGCTTTTTTCCAAGATGGCATTCTTCATTTACACTGAGAATTGACTTCTTAAAAAGTGGGAAGATCAACTACCACTGAACAGGCACAAAGCAAACCTTTAAACCAGCATGTAGGGGCATGTAGGGGCATGTAGGGGCGATTCTTTAAAAGAGAAACTCACTGGACTTAATCTTTTCATGATATACTAATAATTTTTAGCCTCATTTTGCACATGAATAAGGAGGATATGCAATATGAAATAGCAACAAAAGTAATTTTATGGTTGGGGAGTCACCACAACACGAGGAGCTGTACTAAAGGGTCGCAGCATCAGGAAGGTTGAGAACCACTGATCTAGAAGGTAGAGGGGGTGTGACATGAAAGCAGGAAGTAGAAAGGGTACAAGGAAAGGGAAGGAAAATGCCTAATGGGAAGAGAAGTCATGAGGAAAGGAATGGACATAGCAGGACTGTTTGGGGACAGCAAGGGGACCGGCTAGGGGAGGTAGAGGACTAAGAGGTCCCAGGGTGACAAGAACAAGGTACAGTGATATCTATGGATGAAAATACCACAGTGAAACCCATTGCTTTGTATGCTAACTCAAAAACTAATTTTTCAAATATTGGTTATATACATCATAAACGAATGGCCACAGAAATAGAAGACTAATACAACCAAATATTAATCTAGATATAATTTATCATACAAAGAAGAAAGAAGGATAATTTCAATAGAGGCAGGAAGCACTTGTGAAGACATTCAAGACCCACTCATCACTAAAAGAAATAAATGAAACAAAATGCAAGAGAAAAAGGTCTGTTTCAAGGTGAGCTAAAGTAATTACATCCATCGTTCCACTGGCTTTGTCTCTCCCACTGAGAACAGCTGTACACTGGCTTTGTCTCTGCCACTGAGAACAGCTGTACACTGGCTTTGTCTCTCCCACTGAGAACAGCTGTACACTGGCTTTGTCTCTCCCATTGAGAGACAAGGAGAAGCTATAAAATCTAGAAGGAAAGCATGGAACATGTATTTGAAGATGCTGTGTACAAATAACAGGTAGATGCAGGGGAAAGACCAGAATTCAAAGTACCAGGAAGTCAGTGGTGGCTATTCCATGTCTTCCTGTAGTGGAATCTAGCCTTATCTCAGGATGACTGCCTAAGACATCAGCATGAACAAACAGAGTTCCTTGCTAATCCTTTCAGTTCTGGCACATATTCATTTCCTTTTGGTGCAGCTCCACCGTCTTTCAGTCCCTTAGGCCCCTAAGACTCTGAGAAAGGAGCTACAGTCCCAAGGAATGGAGTAAAGCTGCTCTGAGTTTTCTCCATGTGTGTCCGCCTGCCCCTCAGCCAGGCATTCAGGTCACCTTAGAAAGTGTGGGCACATAAAGCTCCAGCTCTCTGGTAAGTGAGGTCCTTGGGGGAGCTGAAAAGTCTGACTGGTGTTAAGGGAAAGAGAGAACCATGGAGAAGCAAAGCCCTGTCCTGTGCTCACAGCTGCACATGAGTGACCTGACTCTGAGTAGCACACCAAGACTTCAGGACCTGAACTAATAGATGGGTAGGACCCATCCCAGGTGGCACCAAGAGGTACATCTGAGACAGTGTGTGAAAAGGTTCTGCAAATGAGGCTAACATTCGACTCAACACGTTTCATCTGTACTCAGGCTCACAACCACCCAAACAAAATATCTTGCATATGATTCAAGTAAGTTTCTCACTAAATAATATTTTAAATGTTAAAGATAATGTTCAAAAAATTTGCATATAAAAAAGAGGAAGATCAAACCAAACAAAAAAAAGAGGAAGATCACTGTTGAGATGCAATGAAAAAGATAATTAGCATTGATGCTGAGTTGACACAGTTGACAGAATTATCTGACAAAGACCTTGAAACACTTTTCCAAAGATATCCCAAAAATGAAGTGCAAACACTCTTGAAATGGGGGGAGACCAACCTCCATAAACCACTTCAGGTAAAGCAAACAAAATAAAACAGTCTTTCAAATGTTTCAGCAACCTGTGTGAGGCAAGAAAAGGAAAACACAGAAATCAATGTCTCATTAGGAAAAAATAAAGTTCTCTGATTAGCAATATAAGCTTTAAAAGCCAGGAAAGTGAAAAACAAATTAAAGCCAAATGTGGAAAAAGAATGAAGTGATAATAAACAAAAACCAATAGAATTGCAGGCAGAAATACAAGAGAAAATCAATTAAACTAAAACTGGATTCTTGAAAAGATCAACAAAACTAACAAACATACAATAAAAGCTTGCAGTGTTGTAACAAATAGGGTAGGAGACACAACTGCTAATATCAGGAATAAAACAGGGGGCTATCGGCACGGGCCCTGTACACATTTGAAGATGATAGGCTACTACTGTGAACTACTGTATACAGTTCTATACAAATAAATCTCAAAATCTAAATGAAACGGACTAGCTCACAAACTTCAAATCACCACAACTAACCCAAGGTGGAACATATAACCGAAACTGTCCCATTGCTATTAAAGAAGTTGAATTTTTGGTTAAAATCTTATGAAATGAATACCGTAAGTAAAAAAAAAAAAAAAAAAAAAAAAAAAAGCCTCACTGGCGAATTCTAGAAAAAATCGATCATAAAGAAGAATGAATATCAACTAGACAGAAACACCTTGTGAAACACAGAAGGAAAGAAGACATTTCCCAGTGCAGCACCCAGACCACAAAATCAGAGCAAGGAAAAGAAACTAAGGCGCAATATCTCTCAGGTACAGAGATTAAAAAACGTGAATAAAACGCCAGCAAATTAAATGTGCCAGCATGTAAACACAACACATACATACATAATGAAAGATAAATTTTAAAAAATAAGGGCTAGAAAAAAGGCTCGGTGATTAAGAGCACTTGTTGCTATTCCAGAGGACCCGGGGTTAATTCCCAGCTCCAGAAGATCCATTACCCTCAGTCTCCACCAGCACCCACACACATGGCTACAGACACACACATAAACATGCACATGCACATAAAGGTACAAATAAAATGTTAATAAAAATAAATCTTGTAATTTTCTCAGTAAACTGGCAATGAAAAGGTATATCCTCTAATTGACATAAGGCATCAACAAATGCCCACAACAAAAAGAATACTTAACAATCTTGAGACTGAAAATTTCCCCCAAGACTGGAAATAGGGTAAAAATGTGCACTAATTCCTACACATCATGTTAAAAGTCTCAGCCAGGGGCTGGAGAAATGACTCTATGGTTAAAGGTGCCTGCACTCTCATAGAAGACCCAAGTAGAAACCCCAGCGGTCAAGTCAGGAGGCTCACAATCACCTGACGTCCAACCCAGGGGATCTGAAACCCTTTTCTGGGTTCCATGGAACTGGCACACACATGTCACACACATATACACACACACACACACACACACACACACACACACACACACATACACACACACACACACACAGAGAGAGAGAGAGAGAGAGAGAGAGAGAGAGAGGGAGAGAGGTCTTTAAAAACAGAATTGATACTTTTTTAGTCAATTCAATAAGACAGAAACAGAGAAGTGGGGGGGCAGGAAGAAAAAGAAAGGTGAGAGGAAGGAAAGAGGAAAGAAAGAAAGCAGTTGTCTTGGAAAGGATAAGCTAAAATTGTCCCTAATGATAGACAATGCAAGTGTCTGGGAAGACAATCTCAAAGAATCCGTTTTAAATCCTCCTGGAACTAACAAGCAAGGTCAGCAAAAGTATGGAACCTAAAAAGACAAAAATCAATCATTTTCTAAATACTAACAATGAACAAGTGGGACACCAAGTATCAAATCCACACCACTCACAACAGCCGTTTCCTAAATGAAATACTCCACTACACATCCACTAGAGCCCGTAAAACATGAGAGTCGAAAACGAAAACACTGACCTAAGAACACACCGCCAACGAAAGAGCGGCCTTTCCTCCGTAGACTGAACTACTGACGTAACACAAATCAAGATGAATTCCAGGACCAATGTCAGTAAACAAACGCAAGCCGATTGAAAAACCCATAGAGAAAAGAACAAACCAGAACATCCAAAACAAGACAGAAGAAGCAACAGCGGGAGGAATTGCATGGCCTGCTTGAAGACTTAAGACACAGGAATCAACAATGTGGATTATCAGAGAAAAATCACAGAGCTGAACACAGGTGCTAGAAAAAAGAACCACACGACTATACTACTATAACCCAGTTGATTCTTAACAAGTTAAAACTCATTTCAACTAAGCATGCTGACACACACCTGGAATCCCAGCTGCTCCTGAGGCTCAGGAGTACAGAGAAGAGTGCAAGTTCAAGACCAGTGTGAGCTGTAAAGCAAGACACTCTTCCCACCCTACACACATACCACCACCACCACCACCACCCTAAAAGAGAGAGAGAGAGATAAAAACAGAAACAGCATTCAATGAGGAAAAAAGACATTCCACAAAAAAATATGAGAGCTGTAGCATAGCCATATACAGAAAAAATACTATAGATTTATACATCAGATATTTTAAAACAAATAAATTTGAAATATATTATAGATCCAAATATAAGGTATAAATCCTATTTAAATGTTTAAAACTGCTTAAATAAAGGAGCAAAAAGCCATATAGACTCAATTCTTTGGTATCCATAAACAACGTGACACCAAAAATGTGGCCCATAAAAAAAGAATAATAAATTGGAGCTTCTCAAGGTCTCAGATGCTGCTCTGTGGAAGACACTGATTAAGAGAAAGAAAAAACAAGCTGCAGGCTGGGAGAGAAGTTTTGCCAAAGACACATCATACAAAGTATCAGTATTCAGAATGCATTCTTCTTTAATTCTTCAAACTCAGTAACAGGAAAACAACACAATTTAAAGAGAGGCAAAAGATTTACACACTTTACCGGGAGATTGTACAATGGTAAAAAAGAAAAGAAAACATCAAAACGATAAGCATCATTAGCCATTAAAACCCCCATGAGATACTACTGTGTGCCTCTTAGGGAACACAGAGACCCTTTTAAATGGGCAACACCAAACACTGGTGCAAATGGGAGCTCCTGCAAGTCTCGGCCCTGTCACTGAGAACAGAAAATGGGACAACCACTCTGGAAAAGTTTAGCAGTTTCTTATGAAATTAAACAGACTTGCATCACAGGAGTTTGTCCAAAGGAAATAGAACGTTTGCTTGCACACACACAAAAAAGCTTGCAAAATGTTTACAGCACCTCTATTTACAATCACCAAAAACTGGGGGCAATCTAAATCCCCATTCAGTGGGCGAACAGAATACAAAATAAACAAACAAAAAAAACCTATATTTATACAATGGAATACAACTCAAGTATACAAAAGAGCAAGCTGATATATACAACAGAACTGAGTCCACAGGTATTACAATGAGAGGGTTTCTTTCATTTTTGTTTTGTTTTGTTAAGTGGCTGTGGGATGTCTTCCTGTATGTTGTGAATATGTGTTGCTCTGATTGGTTGATAAATAAAGCTACATTGGCCTATGGCAGGGCAGGATGGAGCCAGGTGGGAAAATCCAAGAGAGATAGAAGAGAAGAAAGGAGAGTGGAGCAGATGCTGCCAACCGCCACCAGGAGAAGCAGGATGTAAAAGTAAGTGGTAAGCCACAAGCCACATGGCAACGTATAGATTAATAGAAATGGGTTAATTTAAGATATAAGAGCTAGCTAGCAAGAAGCCTGCCATGGCTATAGTTTGAAAATAACATAAGCCTCTATGTGTCTATTTGGGTCTGAGCAGCTATGGGACCTGGCAGGACACAGGAAAACTTCCAACTACATTAAGCTGATGTCAAAAGGCTACATACTGTATGAAACCATTCACACATCATTCTGAAAAAATAAAATAAAGTTACACCGTCAGAAAATAAAATTAATGCCCTTTCCAAGGATAGGGATAGAGGGAGAGTCTGGTCAATGGACAGTGCAAAGGAGTTCTGGAAGTAAGTATTCTGCACCCCAGCTTGGGGTGGAACATACATACATCTCAACATGAGCAGAGACACACAGAACTGCACAGCAAACACTCTATACTAATCTAGGAAAGAAAACTGAGAGTAAGCATGAAAAAGTCTTAAAAGACTCAGAATAGACGGCAGTTTCCTCAGCCTGGTAATGAAATCCACTAGACACCTGGAGCAAACATGAAAAATGCCCTTCAAAGTGCAAAGAGAAATAAGCATGGCCACCATCACCTGTACTGAAACAGCAGCCCTGGCCAGGGGGCTCATCCCCTAGGAAATCCAAGAGAATCCAAATGAAATCATTGGAATCAATGCAGAGTTTAAGAAAGGAAAAAAAATCCACATGTCCTGGCAATATACAATTAGAATGCATATATTCTCCAATACCTCCTGCAACGGCAGAAAGAAATCTTCATGGTCCCAAGGAATAAATCTAGTTAAGGCATCAAGACTAGCTTGAAAAAAATGCAGAATCTTATTTATAGATACTGAAGAGGGTTTGCTCTGTACTATGTTCCTATACTGAAGGACAAGAGCATGCAAATGGCAGTCCTCATTAAATAATGATATGTTGTAACCAAATAAGCATTTTAAAGCACTAAAAACAGTATCTGGATCATCACACGTGACATACAAATGTTGCTGAATAAACAAACAAAATTCCAACAAAAGTTTTTGTAGAACTTGATGAGCCTGTTTGGAAAGGCTCTGCAACGTAGAACAATGATACCAAAATAGCCAAAGCCATCTTGAAAGACAGAGGTGGGAAGAAGCATGCTGATTCCTTTTGATATTAGTATTTAATTATGAAACCATTAAGATGTAGTTATTGTTGGTCCAGGAATAAATACACAGACTAATGGAAAAAAATAAGGCACCCTGGAATGTTTGATACACAACAGAAAAGACATGAAAAATAAATCACTGGATGTTGAAACTGTTCATTATCTGCATTTGGGGAAAATAAGACTAATTTACAGCTTTCTATTTCAGGTAGGATAAAGACAAATTATGAAAAAGCAAAACCTGAAAGAGAAAATGTTATGTCCTCAGGGTAGGACAGGACTTCTTAAGCAAGATGGGAAAAAAGGCCATCAACAAAAATACTGAGAGACAACAAAGTAGTTAAAATCTTTTGAAACATAATAAAGTACAATGTGAACCACAGAGCAGAATATAACTCAGAAAGCCAACACGACATCAAAATCCAAAGAACATAAAGGACTCAATAAAAAATACATAATATAATCTTTTTTAAAGCAGGTAACTCAGCCTGCAAAATTAGTAAAAAGATGTTCAAAGTCACCAATAATCAGAGAAATAGCGAACAAAAACTATAAGAAAATAACACCAAATCAAGTATAGCGATGTTGTTATGAGAACAGTGAAAGAAACAGGGCAGGGAAGGGACCACAGAGCATGTCACCCATGTTTGTAGCTGTGAGAGTTCTTGGAACATTCACACATGCTTGTCTTCTCTCCTCCCAGGGAATGGGAGAATTGTACTTTCCCACCCCTTGAAGCCAGACCGGTACATGTTATTTGCCTCCGCCAAGGAAATACATGCAGAAGTGTCCTTTGTAAGTGAAGAGCTTGAGAAGCTAGAACACAGTCCATCATCACTCTTTCCCTTCATCTCTCTGTGAACATCTGACAGTTATGCTTAGATTCTGTTAGACATCTTCTAACAGCATGTAGAAGAGGACCAGGGATCAGCATGTAGTGTGAATGATAGGTTAACCTTTACTTGTTTGCTTGAAGTCACTCAATTTGAAAGTATTTTATCTTTTATCTAATTTTTGGTTTTGGTTTTTCGAGACAGGGTTTCTCTGTGTTGTTTTGGTGCCTGTCCTGCATCTCACTCTGTAAACCAGGCTGGCCTCGAACTCACAGAGATCCACCTGGCTCTGCCTCCCGAATGCTGGGATTAAAGGTGTGCGCCACCACCCTCAGGGCAAGACCTCACCCAGGGACTTCTGTAACTTGTGAAAAGGCCTAAGGAATTATCTTTCCTAAAGAGCAACAAGGAAGGAAATCCTATGGAGGGGGCCAGGTTCCAGACCAGCAAGCTGAACATGATAGCTTTGGCCATGTGGTTCTGGCTTTGGAGTCAAGAAGGAAACAGGAGCAAAGGGATTGTAGAATCTTCTTTACAGTAACTGCTGAGATCAGGCATGAAGCAGGGGAGTCCCTGCACAGAGGCCAGGAGAGGCCATGGCATAAAGCTGTGAAAGTGAAGCCTAGATTGCACTGGAGACCCCAAGATTTTGGAGATGCCAGGGCCATGGGATGGCTGCTGAGAAAAGCTGCTAACAAGCAGTGGGACCACAGAAAGAAATGGGTTGCAGTCAACAAAGCTAGAAAAAGCGGAGATCCAAAGAGCCATCTAAGCCCTTTGACATTGGACATAAAGATACAGGATTTGAAGTTTCCCCTGCTGGGTTCTGTTCATGCTTTGGTCCAGTATTTCCTCATTGTGCCCCCAAATTCCTCCCTTTTGGGATGATAATATATATTCTGTACTATGCCCTTGTCTTGTATCCATTTGACATAAGCAAAAGTTATTTGAAAAAAAGAAAACCTCAATTGAGAAAATGCCTCTGTAAGATCTGTCTGTAAGGCATTTTCTTAATTAGTGATTGTTAGGGAAGGGCCCAGTCCATTGTGCATGGTACCATTCCTGGGAAGGTGATCCTGGGTTCTATAAGAAAGCAAGCTGAGCAAGTCACAGGGAGCAAGCCAGTAAGTAGCACCCCTCCACAACTTCTGCATCAGCTCCTGCCTCCAGTTCCTGTTCTGTTTGAGTTCCTGTTCTGACTTCCTTCGATGATGAACTACAATGTGGAAGAGTAAGCTGAATAAACCCTTTTCTCCCCAACTTGATTTTGGACATAGTGTTTCATCATAGCAATAGTAACCCTAACAAAGACATACACCATTATACATTGGAAGTATATAATTTGCTTTTTCATTTTACACAGATAGCCTTGAGTCTCAGAACAAACTTTGGACTTTGAAACGGTGCTGAGACTGTGAAAGACTATGGGGACTTTTGAAGTTGGATTAAATGCATTTTTCATTATGATATGACTTCAAGCCTATGGGGACCAGGGACTGGAAGGTGGTGCTTTGAATGAGCATGGTCCTAGTGGGCTCAAATGTTTGAATGCTTGGTCCCTACATACTGGAACTATCTGGGAAGGATTAGGAGGTATGTCCTTGTTGGAAGAGGTGTGTCACTTGGAGTGAACTTGGGAGTTTCAAAAGCCCATGCTTGACCCAGTTTCACTCTCTCTGTCTGCTACATGAGGATAAGATGTACGATCTCAGCCAGTGCTCCTGTGTCATACCTACCTGCCTGCCTGCTACCATGATCTCCATCATAATGGTCACGGACTCACTCTCTGCAACTATAAACATGATCCCAATTAAGTGCTTTCTTCTATAAGTTGCTTTGGTTATGGTGTCTGTCTCTTCACAGAAATTGATAAGTAACTAAGACACTGGCATATGAAGAATCTTCAAAAAGCTACTGGAAAAGTGGGGAGATGGCTAAGCTTAATTGGAGCAAAAAGGTAAAAGGATTGGTTATTCAGAGAAAGAATTGAGAAAAAGAGATATTTGGCTTGTGAGGCAAAAGGGGTGTTTGTAGCAAAAGAAAAAAGTTGAGCCAGACTGAAAGATACAAAGTGACATAGGCACGGGTGTCCAGAAGATGGAGGCTGATAGATTTGGGCTTGTATGATACAGTGTTTTGAATGAGAATGGTCCCCATAGGCTCATATGTTTGAACACTTGGTACCCAGTTGGTGGAACTGTTTGAGAAGGATTAGAGGGCATGGCTTGTTGAAGGAGATGTGTCACTAGAGGTAGGCTTTGAGATTTCAAATGTCCATATCATTCCCTGTTAGTATGTTCTCTCTCTTTCCCTCTCCCCTTCTCCTTCCCCTCCCCCTCTCCCTTTTTCTCTCCCTCCTCCTCCCTGTCTCAGCTATTATCATGATGATCATGGGCTCTGAAACTGTGAGCCCAAAATGAAATACTTTCTTTTATAAGTTGTTTTAGTCATGATATTTTGTAATAGCAATAGAAAAGTAACTAAGACACTGGGACTCCTGACACAATAAGTTAGTTCTAGTAGACCATAGGCAGAGATGTTCTTGTAGGCAGATTAGGGCAGGGAACCTCAACAGGTAGGAGGCAGGCAGGCATGACTTGCTTGAACCACACAGGTACTGCACCCTCTTGCACTGTGAACATATAGGTAGTTTTTTTTTTTTTTTTGAGACAATGCTTCTGAAACCAAGAACTTTCCACAAATGAGTACCTGTGAGTTAGCGTCTCACACAAAGAATAACAGTCTTTCTGTACCACGCACACGTGCGCGCACGCGTATCCATACACACACACACACACACACACACACACACACACACACACACACTTCATAAGGCAGAGAGAAAGAAGAGTACTCAAATTAGTCCTCTGATTCCTTCAAGATCAGAAGGGGAAAACCACTGACAATGGCTAAAAATTATCTGTAGTTTCCAGTGAATGACAAATTCTTCAACCCAGAGGACTGCATCTGGCTGGACTCAAAATGGTTCACATCGCATACCGGTCCTGGGAGTGTAAGTTTCCCTCTCCATCACACAGACCTGAAGATCACCAACAGGCGTGTCAGACAAGTCTACATTGAAATCGTGCTTCTCCCAGGAAAAGCCCCTTTTCCCAGCTTTAGTCTCACTTCACATAAATGGGGAAATGTCTAAATTTAAGGATCATTGTGGGAAGAAGTCTATTGAGTTCTTAGTATCCAATTGGTGCTAATTTTATCAGTTTTTAATTTTTATTTATTTATTTACTTTATGTATATGTGTGTTCTAGCTGCATGCATGCCCTTATGCCAGAAGAGGGCATCAGACCCCACTATAGATGATCGTAAGCCACCATGCAGTTGCTGGGGATTGAACTCAGGTCCTCTGGAAAAGCAGCCCGTGCTCTTAACCGCTGAGACACCTCTCCAGCCCTAGTTTTATCACCTTTAAATATAGCTCGAGTCTAGAACATCCCCTAATGGCCCGTGTGGTGAAGGCTTGCTTGATTCCCAGAGTGGAGTCCTGAGTGGGAGTGGCACCTTTAAGGGATGGGACCTAGTGGGAAATCTTCAAGTCCATGGAAGTATGCCCTAAGAAAACTGTGGGACCCTGATACATTCTTTGACTTCACCTTTAATTTAGTTTGATTTTTATACATTTTTTAACTGAATTAGAATTGTATCACTTTCCGCTTTTCTTTTCTCCTTCCAGCCCTTCCCAGGTCCCCCTCTTCCAACCCCTATGAGCCCCCACCCACTCTTAAATTGATATACATACATATATACATACATGTGTGTGAACACATAAACACATATAAACACAACATGCTGAGTTTATTATTACTGTTTGTGTATAAGGTTTCCAGGTTGACCATTCTGCACTGGACAGCCAATAAGGGAGTTCATAGCTAGGAGAGGCTAATTGTCTTTTTCCCAGCAGTCATTAGCTGCCTGTAGTTCATTGTCTAGGGGTAGGATCCTGTAAAAAATTTTTCCCCTTCCACACTGGCTTGTCCATTGATAGGAGAGGTCATTTTACAGCAGATTTCCTGGCTCTAACAATCATTCAGCCCCTCTTTCCACCATGTTCCCTGAGCCATAGATACAGGAACTGTGCTGGAGATGTATCCACTGGCGCTGGGCTCCTCACGAGCTACTGATCTGTGCCTTGTGTCCAGTTCTTACGTTTGGAATGAAACATGAAAAGGATGGTTTTGCTTCACCATACACTCCAAGCCAGAGGCCCGAAAGCAATTAATTGGTCCACTTGGTAACGGAGTGGAACCTCTAAAACTATGAGACCCCCCTCCTCCAAAAAAAATCTTTCGTCCTTGTAAGTTATCTCGGATATTTGTCATAGTAGTAGAAAGCTGACTAATGCACCTTCTCTTCTGCAAAAGATAACTGAAATCTGGGTCATAGAGACCTGAGAAAGAGAGGAGAATTTTCATACTCCTGCTCAGGAAGGACACTTATGCATGGCAGTTTCTGAGCTGACTGTAGGAAGAATGAGGCATGTCTCAGTCTCAAATGCCTTTTGAGATGAGGAATTATGTGTAAGAGGGTTTCCAAGGAGACCATTTTTACGAAAGCTACTACGAGACACAAAGAAAGTTAAACCTGCTCCTGCTGTCAACAAGCTCCTTCTGCATTCTGACAGGTGATGGAAATGTAGGAGGGAAAGGCCCAAAAACCGGGTATGAAGGCAGTACCCTCACACACGGTTGTGGAATGAATAACTAAATGAAAAGGCAAACAATGCCGTGCTTTCCTTGATGGAGATTGGGAACCGTGGGGAAATGGCCATATGGACCTCAAGCAAGGAACGTACAGGCTACTGGGAACGCATTGCTGAGCCCAAGACAAGAGTAGGTACAAGATGACAAGGAAAAGGGCAAGCTCTGGACTTGAGCTCTTCTACTTTCTGTAGAAACAAGGACCTTGCAGCCAGAACTACACACGAAAGCTCTCAAGATCCCAGAACCAGCCACTTTACCTGGGCTGGTCCTGCTCCCAGGCAGCATTTGCCATAGCGATTAGGGAAATAGAAAGCCTTTTGCTCGCTATCTTTGTGAGTACTTGCTCTTTCCCCCAATCCATGGATCCCTCTACTAGACACCATTTCTCACTGAGTGCTCCGTGGGACACTAGCACAAGGTTACCCATGGGGAAAGGCACTGTATCATATGATTATGAACAAATCTAATGGCACAGGGTCTTAAAGCACATGTGACTATAAACTCCTTTTTTTTCACCCAGGCATGAAACACTGGTCTGGAAGGGATATTCTGCCAATCACTGCCATGGATATAATCCTTAGCAATGGTGTTCAGTAGTGCCATCAGTTGGCAGTGTGTACCCAGGCACCCACAAAGGAGACCCTGGGTTAATGGCCTAGGCTCTGAGAAAGTAAGGAGATCTTCATTCTTTAAGTCCACAAAACAAGGAAAACACAGATTACAAAAGACGATTGCAACATGAAAGAACTCCAGACAAACTTCTGCAAATTCAAGAAGGGAGAGATAGGCATGCTTGCCAAATGAAGGACTTCAGACAGCAAAGGCAATATGGAGATTATCTGGGTTAGAACCAGGGGCATCTTCTCAATGGCAGGATATGGCAAGGATGGAAAGAGAGACACTTCCTTAAACACCAGACTGAATCGAGACACAGGTTGTCTGTGACTCTGGCAGGAAGACAAGAGACATCCCTGACCAGTTTCTGGACATCGACCCAGAAAGCCCATCACACCACAGTAGTAACTAACATTGCCACGTCTACTTTAGCCTAACTCCAAACTTTTTCCACTTAAACTTTTACAACTGTGAGCTCATGTATCCACCCAACAGCCCATAATATGTCATTACTTCAATTTTGAAGATTAAAAAAAAACCAAGGCACAAAAATAAGTCAATCATCATGTCTTAAGTATAGTGGAGTCACACCTTCTGTGGGGGTGAGGATGAGCTTCTAAAGATAGCTTTAAAGGCAAACATTGCATGTGTTTCAGGGTTGCCTTTGAAAAATCCTTTAACTCAAGTGTAAGGAGTAGGTGCCTTTGCATCACTTATCCAATCCTAAGATATATGCATGATAAATGCTTATAACAGAGCATTTAATAAAGGATCTATATGTTCAATATAAGTTTTCAGACTTCTAAATTATTGGAAAATAGAAAACGGGGGAATATAGTTAAAGATCTGTGAATCAAATAGACATGTAGTATTGCCCACCTCAGCCCAATCATCTCAGCCTGCACTCTGGATGAGGACTGGTGGCCTGCCCAAGACCAGCTGGCCGGCTGAGCTGGAGTCAGAGGTCAGTCATATTTAAAACGATGGCCTTCGGGAAACAGTTCTCCAATGAGCTTGTGCAGCATAATGACATGAGGAGAGGCTGTTAAAAGTGGAGTCTGAATCAAAATCAGCCTCCCTTCCCAGGCAACTGATGCGGCAGAAGGCCCTCAAACCACGCTTTGAGAAACCCTACTGTCAGCTCTAATGCCTGGTCTAGTACACTGTCTCCTAACCCCCCTGCCATCTGCCTGGTGCTCTGAGGCTATAAATACAGCCAGTGTTGGTCACTGATAATGCCGTAGCCACATCCTCTTACCCACAGCTCAGAAGCAACATGCCCACAGCCCCTCTGTAAGCATCCCCAGATGCTTTGGGTCGATTTTAATGGTTCAGGACAGAGCAAAGCCCTTGAAATTGTAGGACACTTCCCTGCAAGAATTCTGTTTCCTCATTAATCCCCCAAAGCCTTTTACCTAAACATACCCAAAGGCTGGGTACAAGTGCAGATTTGGCTGTAACAAGCCATGAAGGCATCCAGTCACAGGTTCACATTTCTGAATAGACTTATTCTCCTCCCTTTGATTGAAAGAGCACATGACCCAGTGCCAGATGGCGACATGCGTACAAATCAAGCTGGATTAAATCAAGAGCTTTAGTGAAGCATGATGCAGATAAAGAAGATAACAGATGAGAGAGAGAGAGAGAGAGAGAGAGAGAGAGAGAGAGAGAGAGAGAGAGAGAGAGAGAGAGAGCAAATGCCGAATTGTTTAAACTATAGCAGTAGACTCTCACTATGCAGCCTGTCCTTGTTCCCAAGCCTCTGAACCACGTCTCTCACACCTGGGTATGCTCCCAACATTCCCACATACAGCTGACCAGATCTAAGCCTAAATCAGGCAGCCCAGGACTAAGGCCCTTATTCCTTTTCTCACCCCACTTTCTACATTGTACCATTGAAGCTGGTGCTATGGTTCAGATCTTAAACATCACTCAAAGGTCCATCTGGTAATGGCTTGAATTTTAGGAAAGTGTATTTGGCGGTAGGAGAGCCTAGAGGAAGAGCTGCAGGACTTCAAAGAGATGCTCTTGAGGAGGCTAGTGAGACCCTTGCCTCTTACTCTCTCTTTGCTTCCCAACCATGCAATGAGCGACTTCCCTTGCTCATGTTCTCCGACCATTATGAAACACTACAGGCCTAAAGCTGAGGGGCCGCCAGGTATGGACTGAAGACGCTAAAGCTGTGGGCCAAAATAAACCTTGTCTCTCTATATGCTGCTATCTCTAGGGTTCAGTTATATTCTCTTGAGAATTTCTTAATTATCTCCAAAATTTGTTGTAACATTTTCCCAGGATTTTTTGTTTGTTTGTTTTTGGCTGGATTATAGGCATTTGCTTCTAGAAACAAGAAGTCAACTAAAAAGGCTGGATTTGCCTTTTTCAATATGGCATGAACAGGCTAAAGCTTTAGATCAAAATCAGGAGCACCATTATCTACTCAGGTTTCCTAACCAGACACCTGGGCACCCACCATCCTCCACTCCTTTGATCTCACCTCCCATCCCTAACCCATCATGACAGCCTATCAGTCTGATGTCTAGTCCATCTATGCCCCTCCAGACAATACTATCAGAGCCATTCTGGTCTTTATCCTGGTCACCATGTATCTCTTCCAAAGGACAGGAGCAGTCTCCTAACTGAATCTTGCCCCAAGATTCTTCCATGTCTGCTCAGCTGCCATCCCCAGCCCTGCACCCTGGCACCTGCACAGTGCCCAGCTCAGGGGAGAGTTCAAAGCACACTGGCTACCAGTCTACAAACAATAAGGTCTAACTTAAATATCTGCAATTCCTTGGCCTTTCTTTGCTCTCTGCTTCTACCCTGGCTGCCTGCATACCTTTGTGGCGACCACTTATTATTAAAGCAAAGTCCAAGTTCCTTACAACTACTTACAAAGATTGTTCTTGGCATTGAGTCAGGTATGTCACGAGCTATTTCCTTCATCATGACCTCCATTCCAACTCAGCCAATGTGAAGTTGTTGTAGTTGAGACTGTGCTGACTGACTAAGCCATAATGTAAAGGTGGCCCAACTGATGGGATGCCTTCAGAGAGAACGCCATCACACCTTTCCCCTTGGAGCCAGGACACATAGCAGTTACAAATATTTTAGGCAAATTCTAGAAGGTTTTTGTGTGTGTGTGGTTGGTTGGTTGGTTGGTTCGTTGGTTGGTTGGTTGGTTGGTTCAGTGTGTGTGTGTGTGTGTGTGTGTGTGTGTGTGTGTGTGTGTGTGTTTGAGACAGTGTCTCCTGTAGCCCACACTGGCTTGGAATTTACTGCAGTGGGTTTGATTAGGAATGCCCCCCATAGACTCATGTGTTTGAAAACTTGATTCACAGGGAGTGACACCATTAGGAGATGTGGCCTCGTTGGGAGTAGGTATGGCTTTGTTGGAGGAAATGTGTCACTAGGGAATGGGCTTTGAGGTCTCAGAAACTCAAGCCTGTCACTTCCTGCTGCCTTCTGATCCAGATGTAGAGCTCTCAGCTACCTCTCCAGCACCATGTCTGCCTGCATGCCCCTATGCTTCCCACCATGATGATAATGGAATAAACCTCTGAACTGTAAGCCAGCCCCAATGAAACATTTTCCTTGATAAGAGTTGCTGGGGTCATGGTGTCTCTTCACAGCAATAAAACCCTAAGACACACACTATGTGGCTGAGTCTGGCCTTGGACTCTTAGTATGCTCCCACACTTGGATTTTCAGTGAGTGATGATCTAACTGTATATTTCACAGACCACTTATGTCCCTCTTTTGTGACTTGTCTTCTCTTAGTCAACTCTTGTCTTATTGTTTCTTGTTTATTTGTCTTTAATTTTTATTTCATGTGCATGGGTGTTTTGCCTGCATGTATGTCTATGCACCACACGTTTTTCTGTTGCCCCTAGAAGCCCAGAGAGGACATCAGATTCCATGGAAACAGAGGTATATACTGTTGTGAGCTGCCATGTGGATACTAAGAATCAAACCCAAGTCTTCTGGAAGAGCAGCAAGTGCTCTTAACTGCTAAGATATCTCTCCGGCCCCAGAAAACCAGGCTTTTAAGATAAACTATCTTAAGTTCTAAAGTTTCAGTCAAGCAAGAAGTATAAGCTCTAGAAATCTGTTCTTCAGTATTGCAGATACAGCAGCTCAACAGTTCTTTTTCAGTGTTAATGACTGAACCCAAGGCCCCAAAATTGTCTGGTTTTTTAATTATAACCAGTTTAAGAATATAAACATACATATTCATAAAGTAGAAAAAAAGAACTTATTAGGAGATTGAAATTAAATACCATATTAAGTGAAAGTCATATTTTTAACCATTAATTTTAGCAGATAGAAGCTTCTCAGATGGGGGTTTGAAAGATGCATTGATCTATGGATATGACAGGAAGTCATTAGGATTTGTTTAATGCCGTGTCCATTTAGCAGCATATAATAGTAGGTTCTCCTTTATCTAGCCATATGTTCTTAGAAGAATGATAGCAACACATACGGGTTTTCTTGTAGAGCTGAACTTAAATCCAAGCAGATGTAGCTGGTTTCTCCCAAGGTGTTCATGCCACTATTGCATCAGTGGGCATGCCTTACCAGGCCAGTCATTATGGTAGGTTGAAATGGCTCACAGCTGAATATAATTAATGACTACTTTTCTCCTCCGGTAGTTTGCATAGCACCTCTAGCACTATGAAAGCTAGCCAGTAGGAATGAAGCTTCCAGGTTGCTACTGGCTTGACTTCATCATGTTCTATAACTCAGGAATATGGTGTCTTCAGCAATAGAGTCTTCCCGTCACGTTCTGGAACATAACCAAGAGCAGTGACAATAGCCTGTAATGTGTGGGGCACTGCGGGACCTCACTGGCCAACAACTAAATGATGATTAGTACAGAGACCCACAACAGCCCAAGGTTCAGAAAATAGGAGACTGCATATATAAATATTAATAAACAAACAAACGAATGAATCTTAAATATGTTAACAAACACAGTATTAGTCTAGTAGTTAGTATTAGCTGCTGAATGGCTGGACCCAGTCTGTGTCTCTTCCAGCTCCTTAGATCACTGCTTATACAGCACAGTGGACTAAAAACTGTCAATGGTCATTCAGCATTTAAGTGACAAATTTTGAGTAGAGAATGGTTCTGGGGAGGTGGGAGAAGCTGGGGCTATCACGAGTACGTTGGTGAAAGATGATGTATCTTGGAGAGAGTTAAGAAATTAACAAATGCAACAACCTATGGGCTGAGCACCAGCATTCACTACTGAAGATGGTATTAATTAAGATCAGCTCCAGAAAGAGTTCCTAGTTCCGGAAAACTAGAAAATCCAAACATTTTGAGGCTTTATGTAAACATAGCCCTCAGGGGCGCCTTCTTGGTCCCTGTATGAGATGCTTTTTGCTGCTTTTATAAACAGCCTTTCTATGCTGTCCACAGCCAAAGTGGCCTTTACTGAAACCCCTGATAGAGATTCATCAGCCCTGTCGGCCTTTCAGAGAACTCAGATGTCCTACTCAGTGCAGATGCCTTGCAGCAAATGAAACATGAGTCAGAAATAGAGTCTGCTTGATGATTGTTCTCTGTACCATTTTCTCACCTCTCCCAAACTGGTGGCTTTCTAAAGGGTCCGGAAGACATGCAATTAAGTTTATGCAGCTAAGGAGAAACGTAGATTCTGGAAAGGCTGAAGACAGCCTGGCTGAGGAGAAGAAGCAGTGGCCTGGCCTGTGCTTTTAGAGACAAAATCCCACCTCACTCATGTCTACCAAACCTCAGTGCCTGCCACATAACCTCTGAGCTCAGTTTCCTCATCTACAGGATTGAGCCAATAATATCTGCTCTAGGTCACATGAGTATTGAAGTAAAAAATTACTTCAGTTTAGTTCAAGCAAACATTTCTGTAGCACAAGCAATGCGTTGGGCATTGAGCTAGCACTGAAGTCCCAGGCCTGGGAGGCAAAAGCAACATCATTTGGTAATGCATGGACACACTCAGAGGACAGCCCTGGAGTGTCCACCCTAAGGGATGGAGACAGAGGTCAGAGAGTGTCTTGGATGAGCATTAGAGGAAAACACGTTCCAAGCAGAGCAATCTAAGAATTCCATGCTAGGGAGAAGGAACAACATGATAAATTGGATACAACAGACAGCTCCCTGCAGAGGAGGGAATGGAGCAAGTAGGGACAGAAACAGGGACAGCATAACCTTCCATCATTCCTGAGAGAACAGAAAAAAAAAAAAACACTCCTCCATCTACTCCAACTCTAAAACGTAGCCAAAAAGCTCAACAATATCCTTCATTGACATCACAAACCAATAAAAAATGTTATTTTCTAGGCAGATGGTAAAGAAAAATGTTTTCTCTATTTGTTAGAAATGTCACCAATTGGAACAGTCCATCAAAAGCAAGTGTGGAGTGTATGAGTATGTATGTGAATGTGTGAGTACATGCAAACACGAGTTTGTGTGTGTGTGTGTGTGTGTGTGTGTGTGTGTGTGTGTGTCTGTGTGTGTATGTATACTCATGTACATATATGCAAGCAAGAGAGGGAAAGACCTCTGCAGAAGAGCTGCGCAGTCCAACAAAGACTTCATGAGATGGCTTTAGTGCCAGCCCCATGCCTCCGACAAGGTCCCTAACTACAGAGGGCTAGTGGATCCTCCAGAAAATCAGTACACACCATTGTGTCTGATTCAGGAATAAAGTCAGAAAAGCAGCTGTGTGTGTGTATGTGTATGTGTGCTCTTAAGAATCTGCCCAAAGCAGCCAGTCTAAAGCAACTGAAATATCTAACCCTCCTCACTGCCAAATATTCCCCACAGGGCTCTGAAACCCACTGATAACAAAAGGTCCCAGAGGTTAACAGGAGCACCAGGGTATGGTGGCTGATGTCACCTTGCAAGCTATTAGGAGCATTAATGAGTTCATGGGGTCAAAGCCACTGGGATGGGAGCTACGAGGATAAACCACCTAAGCCAGAGGGGTCCTGTCCCCTCCTTTCTAGTGTTCTAGTGCACACAGGACGTACAATGATCAGAGCCTTGTGAGTGCGCAGACCTCAGTCTGAATATGCTCGGGCTGTACTCAGGGTCTTTCAAAGGCAGGAACCTCCTAGAAAGTCTATTTTACAGTTCCTCATTTGATGTGACTGGTCCTGAGAATTTGCATTTTCCCCAAGCTTTAGGTGATACTGAAGCAGCTGGCCCATGGACTGCCTTCTGAGCAGCCCTGGGCTACCACTCACTACTGCTAAGACCTCTGCTGACGTCCTGGAAGGCCCTTGGTCTGTTTCCTCATCTTTAAAAAGAAAATTTCATTTTTATTTTTATTTTTAATATGTTTTTAATTGGAATAGAATTATATCACTTTCTTCTCTCCCTTTAGCCCCTCCAAGCTCCCCTTCCTCTAACCCCCCCATGTCCCCCAACTCTCTCTTTGATTCTTATTATTGCATACATACATATGTATGTGTATGCATACAACATGCTGAGTCCGTTTTTGTTGTTTGGGAATATAAGGTTTTCCATTCTGCACCGGAGCATTCTCCTCCCAGCAGTCCTTAGTTCTTTGTCTAGGAGTGGGATTCGATGAAATTTTCCCCCTTCCGTACTAACATGTCCACTGACATTGACATTGCTTCAGTCTTGTTGGTACAGCCATTTCTAGGAGACTTCTTCACAGCAGACTCCCTGGTATTCTCGTCTTCCATCAGTCCACCTCCCACTTCCATGACATTCCCTGAACCACAAACGTGTTTTGCCTGCATGTATGCATGTGTACCACGTGCACGTGGTGCCCATGGAGGCTGGAAGACAGTGTCAGATCCTCTAGAACTGGAGTTAGAGAAGGTTGGGCACCACCATGTGAATGCTGAGAACCAAACCTAGGTCCTATGCAAGAGCAGCAAGTGCTCCTAACCTGAGCCATCTCTCTAGACTCCTGCTTCCTTGCCTTTTAAGTGGGCATAACACCTGCTGCCTTCAATCCCTTGGGCACTGCATGAGAGGACCTGTTTTTCAGTATCTTACGTAAAAGAGGCATTTGATCCATGGAATCTACAACTGTTACTGGGAGAAAAAAAAGAAAAAAGAAAAGAAAAAAGAAAAGAACCACACAGTAGAAACCAGGGGCCCTGGAGAAAGGATTACACACACATACACACACACATACACACACACACACTCACCCTTCATTCATTAAAAATCTTATGAGAACACTAAACTCTGCCCTTGAAAACTTGCTTGTCCTGAGGAACAGAGAAGCGGCAGCTGCGGAGATCTGTGTGGCTGCCCCGTTGGCCTCCAGTGCCACTGTCATTTAGTCACAAAACTTTCATTAGACAGAGCCATAGTTTTGTTCTGGGCACCAGGAACTGAGCTGAAAAGACCCCACTCCAGTCCCTGAAAACAACCTGGTGACTGACACTCTCGGTTCTGAGCGCCACACTAGAAACTATCAAACACAGGGGGCGGGGGAAAGACATCAGTGCGAGGAGGCGCGGGACTTAGAAACACTCGCCAACGACTGTGTGTTTGTGCTGGGCTGTGAAGGAGATATAGGAAGAGGAGAGAGGACTGTCAACAGAAACAAAATCAGAGAAGCAGGACCATGGGCAGCAAGCCCCTCCTGTACCGTGCAGAACCATGCAGCATGCGTATGCAGGACTGGGTGAGGTTGGTTCAGAGATGGGAAGGGCCGGGTAGATGGTGGTGAGAAATTCCTCATGAGGGAGAAAGTGAGACGTGGCATGTCTACACATAACCACTTCTGTTTGGGGGTTAGGCACTGTGGCAACTATGTGGATGGGTCAGAGAGCCAAGGTTAGAGAAACCCTGCAAGGGATGATGCAGGGGGCAAGAGATGGGAAAAGCCTGACCCGGAGTGAAGACATAGGAAAAGGGATGAGACGGAAATCAAAGGCATTTCACAAGAATCCCCTCCACTGGTTTCATTGTGTTTTACCACCTCACAAGGCAGAGCTCCCAGGAGCTAATCCCTGAGTGACTAAGCACATGGACTTACACAAGCAAATGTCTCCCCAGAAGATTTTGCTGATATGGGTGTAAGATACAGAAAGGTTGTTTGATGGGTTCTCTAAAAGCTGAGAACAGCCAACTTCTTTGGAGCTGAACTAACAGGTGTCCCTGTGGCATCCTGAGTCTGGACTCTCCTGTCAGGTGCTGGTGGTGAAAGCCCAGAAGAACCATGGGTGACTTCTGTCCAGTGATAAAAGTCTGAGCAGCCACACCCACTGTTCCTCATTCAATGCCGGAGCGTGGGAATTAATGTCAGAAATTCACCAAGAGGTCAGTTCCCTCTGCCCTGCCAGTCCTGCCCAGGGCTTCTATTACTCACTTAGTCCATCCTAGTTACAGGCTACTCTGTGATTCATCTTGCTCCCTCACCCTGCTGAGTCCAAGGCCTGTGGGGTAATGGGAGGACTATTAGATACAAAGAAAATCTTCCCCTCCGTTTCCTCCTCTTCTATAAAGTGGAGCATTCATCTGCTACGCCTATAGCACGTCAGCCTGAGGATTCAATGCAGAAAAGTACATAAAAATGTCCTGTCCCACAGCTGGAGAGACACTCAGCAGTTTAAAGCACATGCTGTTCTTGCAGAGGACCCAATTTGGGGTCCCAGAACCCATGCCAGGCTACTTAAAACCACCTGTAACTCTAGCTCCAGGAGATCCAATGCCCACTTCTGCTCTCTGTGGGCACCTGCACTCATGCGTACATGCACCCGCACAAACTTGTGGGCATAGACACAACGAAAAATTTAAAATGTCCTATGGACTGCAAATCAAGATACGATGCCCTTGCTCCAACTTCCAGTCCAGACTCATGTCTTCAGCTTCTTGCTGTCTGTTCTCAAGGCAGCCAGCCCTGAGCTTCCTCAGGAAAGGTCATTTAGAGGTTGACTGCTGGGGCACAGGGCTGAAACGCATTGGTTCATCTGTGCACCCATGTTCTGACCCACATACATGTACAGTATAGTCTGTGCAAGAGCTTTGTGTGGCTGCTGTGGTTCACAGGTACACACACAGTCTCTGACCTCACCAGCTCACAGACAAGCTTCTCTGCCACTGCCTGATTACCAGCTACTGAGCACCAAAGTAAGAAATAAGCAAAGATGAAGGGAGATGCAAAAAAATATAACATTTTGGATAAGTTACAGAAAGACAGGGAATGAAGAATGACAGGGACTAACAATGAGAAAAGACAGCTTTTTGGATATTGCCCCAAAATTGTTGTGGCTGGCTGGGTCTGGTCAAATTCATTCCAGGAGTAGGCACATGCACAGAGGAAAGTCAGGACTCAGGGAAGACTGACTTATGCCAGATACCAACTTCGTAAGTTCAAGTCCCAGCTCCTCACTTACTGTGTGACAATGGGAAAAGCCTGTGACTTATTTGTACCTTGGTTTCTTCATCTATAAAATAGGTAGATAGTAATTGACTTATTTTAAAGTGTTGTGAAAATTAGAATGAATGAATGTTTGTTTGTAAAATGCTTGAAGGGGTACCTAGGATGCTGCCAGGAGTACCTGCCATCATTTTAATTCTTACCGCTGTTAGCATCGAGCAATTAAAGAGTGGTAACAGTTGTGGTTGGGTAGCAGGAAGACAGAGCCATCCAAGTCCACATCTTACTTAGAGGCTGAAACCTAGCACAGGCTCCTGGAGAGGCTGGTGACCCAACAGAGGGACCCCAGCTAGGGCTCTGCCAGCTGTCTGCTGACTCTGTGTGACCACAATTAGATCTCTGGAAACTGACACAAATATCCTCATTACAACCTGACAGTGAGTCCGGAAGAGAGGCCGAGAACAGCCCTCCAGGAAGCCCTCTTTGCAGCCAGGGACAGGGGTCCATCAGGTTACACACTGTCTATCCCATCTACATGCTCAGGCAAGCTGGATATTCTCCAGTGAGCCAGGAAGGCGAGCTCAAAACTACAGAGCCCCACATAGTTTCAGGAGTAGCAGATGAATGGAGCACTCACTCAAAGATGAGGAGCAAATGTCCCCACACCTTGACATGCCCACCAAGCACGTCTCTAAGAACAACGGCTTCAGTTCCAGACAACTGGATTGGAATTCGGTTTCTGCCTCCCACCAGTTGGAGGAACATGAACAAATTCCCTAATCTCTTAGAGACTACATGTCTATTTAACGAAAACAAAATCCACTTCTCAAGATTAAGTCACATCCTAACACAAGGCCGAGCCTACCCTAGGCATTCAAGAGAAGAACCAGACCCGACTGGATCTGATAATGCTGTCCCCTCTTAACCTGCCTCATCAGAACGGCAAAGTCTTACAATGACTCACTCACCAGTCCATTTTCCACGTGCGGCCCTCCTTGCCCATGAGAGCCCTGTACGTGGCATAACCTGGGGCTGGCTGGTGTGCAGAGGGACAAGGGAAAGGTTATGCCCCTGGTGAATTCTCAGTTAACAAGCTGTCTGCAGGCCCAGCAAAGCCTGTGCCAGCCAGGAGAGTTCAAGACTTCGAGGTCCCTATGGAATGATAATGTTTTTTTTAAAGCTAGGGCACTGATGAGCATGCCTTGATTTGGGAACCGGCTTACTTGGGGAAACTCAGGAAATCTGACAGCCAACAGTTTCCTGAAACTATTTTGGATAAGCTTGCATCCTTCTATGATTTTTTTTCCCCTTAAGCCAAGTATTTTTCACTCACGGGTAGCACACCCTTCAAGAATCCTTTACAAGCCAAAACTCTTCCAGTGTTGCTAAACCCCAGTCATTTATCTTCTCAAATCTTAGTCTTTTCACCCATGAAAAGGAGACAAAAGGAAGGACCCAACTCTCAGAGGAACTAGGTGGACTGAGGGAAGTGTGTCTTTGATCTGCCCTGCAGATCAGGTGGGAGAGAGGTCCTTTGGTAGATGCCCTACCACATCCCACTGTCTCACTTCATGGTGTGGACTTCAGTGAGTTATACACATGGGAGAAAGTTGAGGGTGGCCTCGAACTCCTGATCCTCCTGCCTGCACATCCCAAGTACTGGGACTATAGACATATACCACCATACCTATTGTGTTATAATGGGGATCAAACCCAGAGCTGTGTGAGGTAGGCAAACTCTCTTCCAGCTGAGCCATACCCCAGCCTCAAAGACAAATTTTGACACAGTTTTCCAGTATTCTGGCCAGGGAGAAAGAGAGGCCCCACATTTGGGAAACACTGCCACCCAGACTCAGGACCTTCTGTGCCCTCCCTCTCTTCTCTCTCTCCCTTCATCAGCACTTTGTTAAATTTTACCCATGTGCTAGCACCACAGGACATAGAGTTTGCGGTGGCCCAAGCCCCACAAGTCTATAGGAAAGACACTAACTTGACCCATCGTCTAACTAGGGTCAATGTAGCTTTGTCTCCTGCCAGCTGGGGTCCATCAACAACCTTTGACATCTCTGAACTCCACCCCACCCCCCCGAAGAGAAGGCTTTCCACACTCATTCCTAGTCTCATGTAAGATTTTGTGATTTGCTCACTGCCCTGTGCTGAAAGTTTAAAAAGCTGATCATACAAAATATTTTTCTTATGGAAACCTTTATTTGTCCTCACCCAGCGGAAATCCCTTGAGCAAACATCATCACAACACTACACTATGATGTCATCTACCAAAACAGACCCAGTTGATCCATAGAAAGAGAGCACCATCCCGGCCAGCTTCTCCTTCCGGGAAGCCCTCAGGCCCCAGTTCTGCACGCTCACTTCTCTGCACTGACACTAGATCAACACACAACAAATGCGAAGGATGTTTTCTTCTGCCCAGCCATGGATCAGTGCCCAGAAACTCTCCTTTCTACCTGACTGTTCGGCTATTCCCCCAGGAAGAATTGCCAGACTTTGAGGACAAGGCCAAAACCCAGCCCCAGAACTACGATGTGCCTGTGTCCCACTGACTTGACCAACCAGCTCAGCAAAGAGGACTTGGGTATTTAGGATCCAAGTAGGAAATCTGCGAAAATAAGAGCCAGACTTGGCAGAGAAGGAAGGAACAGCAGCAGAGCCAAAACCAACCAGAAGCAAAGGAACAAATCCATGAACAAGGAAACCTGACTCCAGCTCTCATTATCGGGTGGCCCTGGGGAAACTATCAGGATCTCAGTTTCCCCATTTGGAAAATGACCCCGTGTAACCAACTATTTTCAGAACCATGGCAAAGACCAGGGCGGTGCACATGCCACACACAGGATGCAGAGCCGGAAAATCATGACTTACATTGTCCTCCATGTGACTCGCCCAGGTCTTTGTTTCCTGTGACAGTGGCCAGTCCACTGTCAGGGGTGAGCTCTCTCTGTGGACAGATTTCATCTTCCTCTCACCTCAGAGACCCAGAGATGCTCAGAGTTGCTCATTGTTGGCCTCTTTGATCAGAAGTAAGAAATGACAGTAATTTTGATTTCCATTAACCTTCCTGAGAAGTCTGTCAGTGTTACATCTGGAATGATGGGAATCAAAACAGCTGGACCAACATTCTCCTGACAAGAAACATCAAGAGAACATTGATTCCCTGGGTAGTAGCAACTCAATGCCATATATTTGTAGGTTTTTCTTTAGCATGCCATCACGTTTAAAGCATTTTTCTTTAGGTAGAAAAATGCAGAAACACTGTTGTTTTAACGTTACCTTGAGCTTTCCACTCTAGGAAGCAAGATATTTACAAATGTTTTGTGCTGACCCTGAGATGCGTGACTCACCTGTGGCTGCTTTGGGATTTCTAGATAGGACAACTGCTAGCTAGTGAGGAAATGGCTACCACAGACCAGGGACTCCTGCTCTGGATGCAAATATTATTTTAAATTCTAAATTGAACTATAAATGGGACATGAACGTGTCAGGCTAATTTTTGACATTAATTTGTATTTCGTTTTCTGTGGTTTCTACCTCCCCTTTTACTCAGTTCTAAACAAGAAACCAGATGAAGAGTCTGTGTCCCCTCTGATCTCTTGTAAAATCTTATACTCTCTGAAAAATTATGCTGATGGGGGCCGGGGTTGGGGAGAGAAGTGTATTCGCAGGTGGCTTTAAGAGGTCCCTGGTATCAGACTCTGTAACACACACGGTCCCTGAGTATTTCATTGGGAAAGAAGCGAGGACTTGAACTAGAGACCCGTTCCGTGTGTCATGCACCTTCCTGTCTCTCTCACCCATCTTGGGCTGCTGTGGTTCCTAGCAAGGGAAGAGGGGCTCCATTGACGGTCTCTCTTGAAATTTGCTGCCAACCCTCAGGATGGGAATTTAGACCAAGGTTTAAATTAAGTTCTGGAAAATTGAAAAGTCTGACATGACAAGGCTGTTGGGTTCATGAACTCACACCAGCTGTGGTTACCTCACAAGACCTGTGTAGGATCATGCAGTTGAGGCTGGAGACTCACCCAGAAACTTCGTCAGCACGCACCTGTTCATCATCACCACCTCAACTCCCTGGTAACAGAGGCTCTCTCTGGAGCTGATACTGTATTTAACTTTTTACAAAAGTTTCAAATTTATTTTTAAAAAGCTATTAAAAATAGTACGGAGAAATTCATATATACATTACCCAGATTCATTTAATATTTTGTTCCACTCTCCTCCCACATCTCTCTTTCTTTCCCCTCCCTACTCCATCCCCTCTCATCCATTCTCTTTCTGCCTCTCTTCCCGCCCTCCTGTGTATGTGTGTGTGTGTGTGTGTGTGTGTGTGTGTGTGCACAAGTGTGTATGCCTGTATATAGTAAATTACACATATTACAGTGTTTTAACCCAAAATGCATATGGGTATACTTCCTAAGAAATGAGTCAATCACAGTACAGATATCTACAATGACACAGTACCTTTATCTAACTTACCATCCACATTCCCATTTGGCCAGATGATCTAATAATACCCTTTATAGACTTTCTCCTCTGGACAAGATCCATTCTGAGCTCTATCACTGCATTTGAGTGTCAGAAAGATCTAGAACTGGAACATTTCCAAAATCTCCCCTTGTTTTGTTCTGACATTCACTTTTTCTTTTCTATATCCAGCCCCCAACACATTTCATATATGTGCACATAAGAATGTTCCTCGTTTTGTGGATGTCTGGTATGCCCTTGTGGTTAGACTGAGGTTTTGTGTCCTCAGATAGTGTTCTACATGGACATTATTGTTTCCTTCTCAAAGTCCCACATCTGTAAACACACCATGTCCATCTGTCCATCATAAATTATTGCAATTTTAATCTTGTGATCAAGTGGCTGCTGAATCATCTCACAATATCCCTATCATTTTGCTTCTTGCCTTGCAAAATGCTAGACACAGTAGGGCCACACAAATATTCTATTCTTCATCGAAATCCCATACATGCTTATCTTGTAGCCGTGGGTGGTTCTTGTCTGACTGCGTCTTTACCGTGATGGTTGCCCTCCTCCTACAGTACCTTTATATCCCAAAATTGAGAATTGCTGGATAAAGAAGCCTTAGTGTCCATCCAACAGCCATGCAACTCATCCAGCTGACTCAAAATCCCTTTCCACTCTCTACTCTAGTGGATAACTTGTGATTTGCTCCTCTACAGTTTAATCTGTTAAGTGGACGTCTACTGAGCTCAGATACTTCATGTTAAATATCTCTTCATAGAATCTGGTGCAGCGCAGTCTGTGCACAATGCTTGAAGAATGGCGGGAAAAGGCCTGGCGACTACCCAGATGGATCCCGTGGTTTAAGTTCCCATGTTGACACTGGTCTTTACCATCCTGAGGTGGATGAATCTCCACGCTCTGTGACCCACATTCCTGAGCCTGCCATGAAGCCATCCAACAGCCAAGTTGTGGTAACTACGAATGTTCTGCTTGGGCTCCTTCCGCACACCTCCCTTGCTTTTCCAAAGTCCTCAACAGATGCTTGTCTGTTCCCAGAGTTTCACACTACAATGTCCCCTATTATTCTTTCAACCAAATTACAGTTCCCTCAGGATCAGGAAAGGTTGTGCCAAGAAACAAGGCAGTAATCCAGTTTAGAGTGGATCCCACTCAGATATATAAAATTAACACTAGCAATGTTTTTTAAGGCTGCTAAGAAAGGAAAAAGAGTAAAGCATTCAGGGTGCGAGGCTAGCTAGGAAGAAACAAAACTGAATTCATTTCACGGGACCTTGTGCCTTCCGTCTCACTCCCCTCAGCCTGTTAAGTAGAGGATACAGACAGGCAACCTCTCTCGGCTGGTGAGGTCTAAGGGAAGCTGGCGCCACTCTTCGGCTCCAGGGGTAGACACCTGCCTTCTACTTGGCTAGTCAGTGCACCCAACTGGCCCCCAGCCATAGTGTTTGGCTCGGCATCAGGCATATAATCCAATCCAGACCAACAGGACTTGGGCCAGGACTTGATGAAGGAATAAGTGAGCTCTTTTTCTTTCTTATACACATAGTGGAAGAGAAGCCACCCCACAGACAGGGTTTACCTAAGAGTGAAACTAAAACAAGTGCAAATAAAGCCAAGAGACGGGGCTGTGGGAAGAACTAGGTAACCGGAGGATAAAACTGGTTCACTGAATCCAGCTGTGGCTACATCGAGGCTACCTTTTGGGTTTTCCTGTTTTGCGACTCTCAACATTAGGTTTCATGCTGGAATTGGCTGAGTTGAGTCATTGTCTTATGCAACCTAAGAAATCCTGACCAAAAGAGAGAGAGAGAGGGAGAAATGTCTGAAAACTTTAAAATGAATTCAGACGGGTGGCTGTCAGAAATGAAGAACATGTGGTATAAAATGTATTCACAAGAGAACAACATCACTTCCAATCAGAGAGCAATCAGAGAAGGTGGTGTCACACATTCCTAATAAAGGTGTAGGAACATCTGGTAGACCTCTCCTCCAGCATGGGGTGGGAGGATGATCTTAGGGAAGAAGACAGGCAAAAGCAATCAAAAAGAACAAAAACGGCAAAGGTATGCGCATTTCAAGTCACACTGGAGACACTGTTGTGCTGATAGACCTGCAGGACTTTCCTCCAACAGTTAAAGACATTAACAACACAAGACGATCGTTACACCCCCCCAAAAAAAATAATATCTCAATAAAATCTAATCCCCAGTCTGTCCCATTTCCCAATGTTGTCCAAAATGTCTTTTTACGTTTGTTTCAGTAAATTTAGGATCAAGCCGGCACTGGGGAATAGGAATAGTCAGACTAGGATTTGTGGAAGACAGACAACTTGAGAGGTAAGAGCTGCACCTTGACAATCAACAGGTAGTGGGCAGCTATGGAGACAGAGGGAGAGAAGATGGGTTTGAAACTATGAAGGGGATAACACTCCAAAGGAAGAATCCAGGAGAATGACCAATTGTCTGATTGAGGTGAAAAAGACTGAGCAGTGATGTCATTAGCAGAAACAGAAAACAGATCTTGGGGCTGGAGAGATGGCTCATGGGTAAAATACTTACCAAATGAGCACAAGGACCCGAGTTTGAATCTCTAGGACCCATATAAACCTGAGCATGGTAGCATGTTCCTATAACCCCCATGTTCATACAGGGAGCTGGACAAGAGTATCCCCAGAAGCTTGGGCACCAGCTAGCCTGGAGTGCACAGCATCCAGCAGCCATTAAGAGACAATCAGAAATGAGGTCCAAAGCAAGGACCAATACCTGAGGTTGTCCTCTGTCCTCCACATGTGTGCCACAGCACATATGTATTCACATATTACACACACATTACATACATGCAGATTGTCCACACTCACACAGCACATGCGCACATGATACACACAAATGCTGTGGGAGAAAAGAAAAGAGGATTAGAGAAAAACGAATTAATCACTTCACAAAGAATGTCTGAGAACCTGCCACATGCCAGGCACAGGGCTCCGCCCGCAAAAGCAGCTGAGAGCATGCGCTGTGGCCAAGCAATGGGTGATAAGAGAAAGCCACAAAGTATGAGCTTAGCTAACAAAACAATCCCTGTTTGCTATGAAGAAATTAAAATCCATGCTGTGAGAGGTGAGCGTGGCATCACAAAGGGCAAGATATCAAGCACATGGGCATTCCTGTCACGTTCCCTTTTTTTTTTTTCCTGATCACTCTTAGGTGTTGAAATTGTTCTTTCTGTTCTACAGAAATGCAAAGTGAGTCCCAGAGAGGCTTAAGAGTGATGATTTACTAAAGGTCACAGCATATGACCTTCAGGAAAGGAAATATTAGATTGGCAGCTCTCCTAGAATGATGGGGTGAGAGAGACAACAGGCTCCTGAGTGGATTGTCCCCTATCCTTCACCACATGGGTGTCACCAGGCACAGATTTAAAACAGTGAAGGTCCCTTCCTTGTGCTAGCCCTGAGTCAGGAATTTAAGTTCAGCTCAGTCTTGAAGTTCCTATATGTTCCTAACTCATTCCAAAAAAGAGAGTTGGGGGGGGGCATGTGTCTTGCTTTTCTAGGTCTGCACCACCAGGGGTAGGGCTGGGGTGGATTTGGAGACAGACCTGCATTTACATGCAGGCTCTGCCACTCACTGAGAACCTTGGCCATTAGCTTCAGCTGCTTTCCTAGAAATGGAGACATAGGATGCCTCTCCTGACAGAAGAAACGAAAGCATGTGTGAGTGTGTAGGAGTCACAAGAAATGTTACAGTGAGGACCAAGTTGGAGCTCTTATGGGGTGTGGTGATGCACGCCTGTGATCCCAGCACTCAACATGCTGAAATGGAAGGATCCTAAATTTGAGGATTACTTGGGCTAGTTACCAAATATCAGCACAGCCTCGGCTACGTAGTGAAATTGTCTCAAAACAAAAACAAAACAAAAAGTTGTGTCTTTATATTTATTTCTTCTTTGCTTTGCTCCTAACAACAACAACAACAACAATAATAATAATAATAATAATTCAAGGCATCACAGTAAATATTTTGACTAGATCCTCAAAATACAGAATAAAGAACTGAGCTCCCACAGATAAAGAAGAAATGAGGGGAAACTGTCTATAGTGAAATTCTTTAGGTTGTGTTTAAAATCAGTCATTTGAGTTTGAGTTTCAGCCTGTCCTTGGAAGGAGGAGCTTGAAATGCAGTTAGAATGATGGATGCTTCTTGGTAATGAATAGCACTGAACTAGCCATCCCCATTCCTTCTCTTTTCTGCCCCCTCACAAGTCTATGCATGAAAGGGTCCTAAGTACTGGCTGGAGATGGCATAAGGGACACTCCGGAACAGTTAGAACACGCAAAGATAACTGGCCAGCTACTGCTTTGTCAACTTGACACAATCTCGGGTCATTGGAGAAGAGGGGACTTCAGTTGAGAAGATGCCCCCACCAGATGGCCTGTAGGCAAACCTGTGGGGCATTTTCTTAATTAATAATTGATGTGGGAGGGTGTGCCACCCCTGGGCAGTAGTGCTAAGAGGTTGGTATAAGAAAGCAGGCTGAGCAAGCCATGGGGAGCAAGCAGTACATTCCTTCTACAAAGGCAACCACATTGGAAAAGCCCTCAGGACAATCTAATCAACTTGTCAGGTGCTGCCTTGGTTATTTTTTTAATTGCTGTGAAGTGACATCATGACCACGGCAACTTATAAAAGATAGCCTTTAACTGGGGACTTGCTTGTAGTTCAGAGGATGGTTCCATGACCATCACGGTGGGTAGCATAGCAGCAGGCAGGCATGGTGCTGCAGCAGTAGCTAAAAGTTCATATCTGGTCCACAGGCACAAGATTGAGAAGGAAGTGGGGCTATCTTTTAAAATCTTAAAGCCAACACAAAATGACACACCTCCAACAAAGCTGTACCTCCTAATCCTTCCCAAACAGTTCCACCAACTGCAGATTGAGTGTTCAAATATATGAGCCTATGGGGGCCATTCTCTTTAAAACTACCACAGGTGCACAAAAGTTCTCAACAAAACACTTGCAAACCAAATTTAACAGCACTTCTAAAAGCTCGTATATCATGACTGACCTGTTTTCACTCCAGAGATGCAGAGACAGTTCAACACACACAAATCAATTAATGAAACATATCACATGCAGGGGCACAATCATATGATCATCTTATAATAGATGAAGAAAGGCCTCTGACAAAATTCATATCTCTTTCTGGTATTGAAGAAACTAAGAATGGAAGAAATATAGGTTAACTAAGAAAAGCCATAGCTAACATTAGTTATATATAACCAAGCAAGGAGGAATTGATAGCATTTATGCTAAGTCAAAAATGTCTCCTCTTCTTTGGTGTAATGCTTGAACTAGCCACAGCAATAAGGCCAGAGGAAGAAATAAAGGGCATGCAAGCAGGAAAAAAGGAAGTCAAATTATCCCTATTTGTATAAGGGATGATCCTATATTTAAAATACAATACAAGTTCCACAAGCCAAGCAGAGTAGAAACTATGTTGAAGGAAGAGGTCTAAAGTGTGGAGAAAGAGGGACCAAGAGAGGATAATGTAAGGAAATGAAAGACAAATACCACATGTTATTGTCACATGGCATAGAGATTTAACGACATATCATCAACTACATACACAGATATGATATGAAAAGACAACTGGTACTGTTTGGGGGGAGGGGGTGAGTCCTACATAATGGAGCAGATAAGAAATGGTGACAGGGTGCAGTAAATATGAGCAAATTACAAAGGTATCTGTATAGGAAACAGTGATAATGTAACCTATTACTTGTATGTTGATGAAAATCAATCAACCAATCAATAAAAGTGTCTCAACTGGGACTGGAAAATTAGCTCAGTTGATAAAGTACCTTCCATGCAAGCATGAAGTTCTGAGTTCAGATCCCCAGCACCCATGTAAAAGCCTGACCTCTAACCCTAGCACTTCAGGGATGAAGACAGGTGGATCCCAGAGTTGAACAGCCAGTCAACTGGTGAGCTCCAGATTCAATGAGCAATCCTGGCTCAAGTGAGAAAGGAGGACACCAGGCATCAACCTCTGCCCTCCACATCCATGCATACACATCATACACATGCACACACACACACACACACACACACACACACACACACACACACACACACACACGTAGCAACCAATAAGAAAAGATAATCCTTTCTCCTAAGCCAGTATTTGGCCTAGAAGTATACGTGTGACTCATTTTTAGCCAATTTATAAGAGTAACTGCTGAATCAACCATTTTGCTAACATTAGGTGGGGAACTACAGAACAAAAACTGAGAACTGAAGTCTAGTTTCAAAGCCAACACAAAATGACACACCTCCAACAAAGCTGTACCTCCTTCCCAAACAGTTCCACCAACTGCAGACAATGTGAAAAAGATACACTGGGCAAGTAAGTCTGTGCTATATATATATTTTTCCAAGTCTGAGTTTTGTATGCTCAGGTTGACATTGAACTTGAGATTAGGCTTGGACTGCTGAACCTCCTGTTTCCTGCTCTCAAGTACTGGGATTACAGGCATGCACCGTTATGCCTGGCTGTTCTGTGCTGTAGTTTTAACAGGTATTTATTAAGCATCTTCCATATGCTTGGTTAATCCTATGGCAATGGATATGGGATAATTAGTAACCTCTATAGAACTATCTTGGATATGGAGATGGAGTTTTCCAGGTCATTAAAGAAGTGTCATAGCACCTGGCAATAGAGAAACCTGATCCCAGTTGGCATACCCAAGAAATGACTCTTCCCACTGAGCATTCAAATAATTCCAAAGAACGGCAGCTCCTGTTGTAGCCATGACAGTCACAGGACAAGAGCCCTAGTCAGGAGCAGATCACATGCATCCTCTGACAGTTTCATAAACCAGAGAATAGGAGCTAGCAATTTGCAAAGCACATTAAGGAAAACCAAAGCTGTTTATAAAATTCAGTTGATAAATACTTGGTCCTCTGCTTCAAGCACATATATCAACATAAGCCAAGAACTTCGTGTAATTATAAGCCTTCTTAAGCAAAAGTATGACAGTACTACAGTAAAGTAGTACTGTCCCACGGCTTCTTCTGCAGCCACAGCACCTAAGGTTGCCCCAGTGAGGAGCACTGCAGCTGATTCCACGTAGTTAGGGTTACTAATGCTGTGATGAAACATCATGACCAAAGCAACTTGGGAAGGAAAGGGTTTGTTTGGCTTACATTTCCAATCATAGTCCATCACTGAAGGAAGTCAAGACAGAAATGCAAACAGGGCAGGAACCTAGAGGCAGGAGCTGATGTAAAGACTATGGAGGGGTGCTGCTTATTGGCTTGTTCCTTATGAGTTGCTCAGCCTGCTTTCTTATAGAACCAAGACCACCAGCCCAGGGATGGCACCAACCACAATGGAGTGGGCCCTCCCCCATTAATCACTAATTTAAAAAATTCCCTACATGCTTGCCTACAGCCTCATCTTATGGAGGCATTTTCTTAATTGAGGTTCCCTCCTCTCAGATGACTCTAGCTTGTGTCAGGTTGACATAAAACTATCCAGCACACATGCATTGCTTTGTTAGTATGATGACAGCCACTCCAAGGCTCAGACATTAGTACAGCTGAGCATGGCGACTGTCAGAGGGGATATGTGGGAATCATCTTCAGTTCCAGGTGTCACTAGGGGTCTTGGAACATAGTTCCCATAGATGGTTAGGGGCTACTATAGTTGCACAGTAAGCAAGAAGTCAAATGATTCATTAAGATCAATTGCATTCATACCATAGTTGTGGTGTCAGCCTAGTCCAAAGAAGTCAAAAAGTAAAAGTCTAAAGTTACCGATCCCAGCATCCCCATGTAATGCCTGCTGTTGCCTCATTTCCAGAAGAAAGATGTGGGTACCACTCTCATTACAGAAGATGGGAGAATCACTAGGCAAAAGTGGATAAGCTCGAAGCAGCAGGAAGGCTCGGTGTACAGTTAAATCTCAGCGGACTTCAAGGACCACCCCCCTCAGCAACACCTATAATGCTACACACATTTTCAGCAGTAGAACATTTTATTCAAATGAAATTTTACATAGAACCCTAAAATGAATATATTAGCATAGTTTATTTTTAAAGTGAAAACTGTCATATTTATTATAAAGTAAAGTGAATTACAAACTGTTCTGCTGAACATAAAACTTTCAGTTATGGCTAAATATAATAGTGTTTATTACAGGAGTAAGGCAGCCACTGCATTCCTGTCATGTATCAGTTACGCATAATTGAGAAAATGCCTATTGGCAATTCTAGGAAGGGAAGGATTTATAAGCAGGGAACTGGCACTGTTGCTCACACTGTGATCTCAGAACACTTTTCACAAATTGAAATAACTGGGCACTATGGCTCACATCTGTCAGCTCAGCCTCAGGAAGCCAAAACAAGAGGGTCACAAAGCTGAGGCCAGCCTGAGCTACACAGTAAAATCTTGTCCCAAAAGAAAAAAACAAAACAATTGAAGTTGTAGCATTATTCCAACTTATACTATAGCTCACTTTAAAATATAAATTGATGTTTACAATTGCCAATGGTTTAAACAATGGTATATCCATAAGCAAATAAATATATATATTGAAGTTTTAAAAGTTAAATATATTTTATATCTGATACTTACATTTTAATCATTTTTTAAATTTTTTAGCTACTTTTATTTATGGGGGGAGCACATGTGAGTGTCATGGCGCATGTGTGAAAGTCAAAGAAGAAGTTGCAGAAGTCAATCCTTCCTTCCACCATGGGTCCTAGGTCATCAGGTCATCAGGCTTAGCAGCAAGTGTCTTTACCCTGTGAGCTATCTCACTGGTCCTACAGTTTTCACAATTGTTCAAGCATCTTGATAAAGCCCTAATACTCTATAGAACCATTTAAAAAATTAATGCTCAAATTACATTCCTTCCTTTTATGGATGAATTCAAACCTCCTCAAGTGGGAGATTGTTGTTTCTGTCACAGATTTGGAGATGCAGATATAGATGTTATATATAGCCTTTATTATGATGACATATGTTCCTTCCATTTCTACTCACTCTAGAAGACACGTTGAATTTGTCAATAGCTTTTCTTGCATCTCTTGAGATGGTCATGTGATTTTTGTCTTTAAGTATATTTATATGATTTATTATATTTAATGTCTTAAATATGTTGAACTATCCTTGCATCTCCAGGATAAAGTCAACTTGATTATGGTAGATGAAACTTAACCATTATACCCACAAATAACATATAACTCTCACCCCACATCAAAGAGGCTTCTCTCTTTGCAGCAAATGGAAACCATTACAGAAAAACACAACTTGTTATAATGTAGACATAAACTGATTTGAAGGAGCCCACCTCTAGTAGATACATCTACAATAAAACTCCTTCCCTGAAGGCCCATAAAAGAGAGAGAAGAAAAACTGTAAGAGCCATTGGATCAGGAAGTCTGCTGTGAGATTTTCTCCATAGGAAAACTTCACCTGTGATAGTTTGGCTGCTAAACAAGACCTGAACAATGACAATACTAATAGACATGCTAATGAGAAAGGGAGAAATCACAGAATTCTACCACTAGATAAAGAACTACAGGCAATTAATGATTTGGGGGGAAGAGAGAATTACTCTCTCCCAGAGATGAGCCCCGTAAGTAGTTATGAAATACAAAGTGATCAGTCCAGAAATCATATACACACAAGTAATGCTGAATAGACTTAGTAGATTGTGTTGATATATTTATGAATATAAATGGATACATATGTAACAATAATGGAGAAAAAGAGTCCATCAGTTCAAGAGGAAGTAGAGCGGGATGGAAGGGGCTAGAGACCGAGGATATGGGAGAAATCGGAGGAAGGAAAGAGAAGGAGTAAAGTGATCTGACTATATTTTTATTAACATTATAATTTTTTAAAACTAGTGTTTCTAGCCGGGCGGTGGTGGCGCATGCCTTTAATCCCAGCACTCGGGAGGCAGAGGCAGGCGGATCTCTGTGAGTTCGAGGCCAGCCTGGGCTACCAAGTGAGTTCCAGGAAAGGCGCAAAGCTACACAGAGAAACCCTGTCTCGAAAAACCAAAAAAAAAAAAAAAAAAAAAAAAAAACTAGTGTTTCTAAAGCAAATAGGATAGGAGCAAAAGAAGGAGAAACTTAAGTTCTTGGTCTGATGAAGCAACTAAATATTTCCAACCAAAAGTTCATTTAAAATGGCTGTTGATGTTTTGTGCAAAAAAAAAAAAAAAAAAAGTGATCATCACATTTCAGTGGGAAACAAATGTTGATTATACAACAGCATGCATAAACAATCCATGCCAGATGGAGAGTGTGTATGTTCTACACATGTAGACACCCAGTGGAACTGGGTGTCCAAAAAAAGATTAGCCAAAATTGAGGAGATTTTAATGTTTTGGTTTGGATGAGTTTTTAGTAATTAACCTATTTTAGAAATAAAATGGTAATACCATTTTATACTGAAAAAGTAAAATTGTAATAAATATATAATTTCTATGATTTCTAACAAAATAAATTACAGCATGCCAAACTATATATAAAGTTGAAACTGAAATGCAAGGAGAAATTTTTAGAAAAAAATACAACAGAAATCCCTAGTAAGCAAGTGATTTCCATCAGCTCCAACCGCCTACACAGTAGAGAAGGACCTGAATAGTAGTGCTATATAACTACTACTTTGTATAACTGGTATAAATTAGAATATGTTTAAGCTAGAATTTAAATCAGAATGTATTTAAATTAAGAAGTTTTGAAACTAGATTTTTTTTACTACCCCTAGAATATTTACAGAAGAAGAGGAAGAAGAGGAAGAAGAGAAGAAGAAGAAGAAGAAGAAGAAGAAGAAGAAGAAGAAGAAGAAGAAGAAGAAGAAGAAGAAGAAGAAGAAGAAGAAGAAGAAACAACTAGGAAGTTACAAATTCTTGCTCTTTGAGGGTAGATGAAGTTTTTTGGTTTTTTGAGACAGGGTTTCTCTGTGTAGTCTTGGCTGTCCTGGAACTCACTATGTAGTCCAGGCTGGCCTCAAACTCACAGAGATCCACCACCCCTGCCTCCTGAGTGCTGGGATTAAAGGTGTGTGCCACTACTGCCCGGCAGATGAAGTTTAATGACATATATTCATTGTACACAGTGCTGAGTTTCACAAAGTTAATTTCTTTCAGCTACACTATATACTTTGGTCATCTCCATCAGTCCTTCCAGTCTGTCCCTTTCATTCTTTTCCTCCGGCAGCATCACAGTAACGTAAGAAAAGACCTACTGATGCATGAACAGAACAGTTCTTCCAAACAGAGGTCACATACGAGTGTCCGTGTGTCTGAGTGCAACTTTATTATCATGCCAGCGCTTTAAAGCAATGAGAAATAAATTGGGGTGAACACATTAAATCTCTAGCTCATTACAAGATAAACTTATCCCAAAGATTTCAACATAAAAATGCAAGTACTTGAAGAAAATGCTAATGTGTACTTTCTTTTATATTTTTATGTATGTACAATGTCTGTATATATGTTTGTATGTATGCATGTGTGTGCACATGTATGTGGAAGCCAGACCCTAACACACACACACAAACACATCCAACAAGGTGTTTATATAAATCAGAAAAAGGCACCCAAATTAAAAAAAAAAAACTACTAAGAGCAAAATAAATTATATAAGTTGGACACGATGATGTAGGCCTGCAATCCCAGGATTTGGGACACTAAGGCAGGGCTTTATGAGGCTGAGGATAGACTGGGGCTCACAGCAAAACCCATCCTTTGAGGAAGAAAAGAACTAAAGTAAAAGAAAAGACATGTACCACTTCTAAAAGAAACACAAATGATAAATCAGAACATGGGAAAACAGGTTCACCTTCACAAAATTAACAGAACAGTTATACACTATTTGGTAATTCTCAAGTTGCCAACTCCTAATGACTCATTGTTATACCCACAGATTAGCGCATCTCAACCCTCATCAGAGAAGTTTCTATTTGCAGTAGATGATGATTAACAACGAGACCCACAACTGGCCAAGGTGCAAAGAATAAAAGGCTCCAGAAAGATCAGCCCTATAGGGAACATATTCACTACACCCACTCTTCCAAAAGCCTGACGATTACTGGAGAAGATGGCGTGGAAAGATTATAAGAGCCACAGGTAGTGGATGACTCCAAAGGAACAGCGTCCTCTGCACAGAGCAGGGTTCATGGTGCTTGGGACAGCCTGCACAACACCTGTGCAAGTCCAGGCCAGACCAAATCTCAGCGTGGAGAGGGGAGTTGGCTGGGAAATCTCACCCCCTTTGCCATGGAGCTATTGGCAACTGATAGCTGCTGGGAGAGGTAGAAAAGTTTTCTCTCCTAGTATAGTCCCTGGTTAGTCAGCCACTCTCCAATGGAAAGCCGCACGTGTAAAGAATATTGGATAAACAAAGTGTACTTGGTCATGTTTTAAAATACTTTTTAGAAATGACACAAAGATGGGGAAGCAGGAAAGAGAATGTCGGTCTGGGGGGAGTTTAGGGATGGTTTAAAATGATCAAAACACGTATAAAAATTTAAAGAACCAATAAAAATATATATTTAGAAAAATAATTGATCCCCTTAAGGTTCAGGGAATCGATGCAGAAAAGGAGGAGGAAAGATAACAAGAGCAGAAGTATTGATAACTTCAAAGAAACATCCTTTACCAGACACAAGAGGGCAGGTGCACTTATGGACTCACAGAGATATGACGGGATGTGCAGACCTGCACAAGCTCAAGCCAGACACAAGTCCCAGGATGGAGGAGAAGTGATACAAAGTTCCACTCCCGGCTAACAGTGAGTCACAACTGACACCTGCTGGGAGAGGGAAACCAGTGTTTGTCAATGGAGTGTCACGGGATATGTCAACCACACTCCAGGGCAGGTCTCATGCCCGGAAGTAGGTGGCCAACACAAACCGGACTCTGTGTTTTGGGGTATAGGAACGGTTTGTTGTTTGGTTTTGGGATTTTTTTTCTTTTTTGAAAGAGAGAACATGAAGATGGGTGGGTAGGAAGATGGGGGAGGATCTGGGAAGAGCTGGGGGAAGGGAATGAGTACGAACAAAATATATAAAATTCTCAAATAATAAATAAAAACATTAATTAAAATGAAAACACTAAATGAAAAGAAATGAACTGTTTATAAAAGAAGTACAAATGATCAAATGATACATTGGAAAAATGGGTTTAAGTCACAAAATTAACTTTTAAAATTTAAATCCAGCATTCATAACATAAATAGAAAAAGTGCCTTCTATAGGGAATTACAACCTGATACGACACTGGAGAGGTAGATGGCATAAACTGTGTGTTTCAAAGGAAATGTACCCCTATAATGTAACTTGATAGCGTAGATTCAACTCTCACCACCCAGCAACTTTGTTTCTAGGAATTTATCTGAAGGCAAAAAGAAGTCATAAAGATGTGGGGACCATGATGTGTCCTGTAACTTTGCTGGTGACTCTTGGAAAGCCAAAGAGATTTAAACACCCAATGGTACAGAATCTAGGTGAACCATCACACCTTAGCAACTCTTGAAATACTGATATAAAAAAATACTAATTACACATTGTTTGTGGAGATAAAAGTAAACAACAGTAATGATAGCACATTTGAAAAAATAACAATGAATGTACATGTTCATTAAAAACATTTTTGTTCAGGCAAATGTTTAACAAAATGTTCACATTTTGATGTTGTGGATAGGATCCTGTGTCTTCCCTGCCAATCTTTATGCTTTTTTTCTGTAATCAAGTGCAGCAGCATAATCATTGTTAAGACAATGAAAGTAGTTGTAATGATACACTAACATGAAGTTTTTCCTTCTTCTAAAGAGCTCAGGCGTGCTAGCTCTCTCCTCACTGTGGAAGGAAGCACCGTGGTTCCCATAAGTGGAAAAAAGATGTGGCCTGCCAGCACCCTGAGGGACTCTTTCAGTAAGATGATTATAGCTGCTATGACAACAGGGGAGGATGTGACGTCACAGAATCATCCAGTGACTTCGGTATTCCTGTCCCAGTGCAGAGCTCTCGATGCCAGCTGGAAATCCAGCAGAGACCTCATTAAGGGCATCTGCTCAGTAATTACCACAAGTTTCCCCTCATCACACATTCAGCTCTGAAAACAGCCCTGCTGTGGAACTCCAAGGCCTGCTTCGAAGGGCCCCCAACCTTGTCCTCTGTAAGCTTAAACTGACAGTCAGCAGAGATGTCAAGTTCCAGCCATCACTACAAACACCCTTAATCAACAGGGACCAGGAGGCAGGAGGCAGAGGACGTTTAGTGAACCCACAATACACTAACAAACGCATTTCACATTGCATGTCCTCGGCACATTTAGATAGTGTTTCCATTAAGGAAAATCTAATATGCCTCTAACACACTGGAAAAGAAGGACAAACGACAATAACTGCACAGCCCAGCTGAGAGTCTGCTGCAATGTTGGAATGTATAATGAATTCTCCTACAAGGAGTGTGAAGTCCCAAGACCCTAGTCACACAGCACCAGCACAGAGCCCTGCATAGAGACAGGCAAACGGTTACAGGGGAGGCGACGAGACAGAAAGGCTTTCAAGTCCCAGCCCTATTACTGAATCTCCTGAGCCTTAGCTCCCATACCTGCAAACTCAGAATAATAATGAGCCAAAGGCTGAAAATGTGTGCCTAGGACTCAAACAAAAAGCTTCCTCAGAAAACCTTTATGGGAAAAATGAGATGGACAGGTCAGTGAACGATGTGGTCCTTTATGAAATTTTAACTCTCAAAGTTGTCCTGCAAATAAAAACCCATTCCCAGTGCCAGGAATGGGTAAAGTCATTGTCAGCCAGCGAGGTCCCGTAGACCCCCAAGTATTAAAAGCTATTGCCACTTTACTTGGTTACCGCTCAGAACATTATGGTAAGACACTATTGTTGAAGACACCACCTACTAGAGTCATAGAACATGTAGAAATCAAAGTGGTACTGACCTGGAAGCTTCATCCCTACTGGGTAGCTTTTATAGTACTAAAAGGCACTATGCAGCTCCCAGAGGAGAAAACAAGTCATCAGTCTTCCCCAGCTGTGAGCTCTTCAAGCTACAACAATGACTGACCTGGCAAGATGTGCCCACTGGTGGAATAATTACACGAACATCATCGGAATAACCAACCATTTTCTGATTGGATTTAAGCCCGGCTCCACAAATGAACCCCATACCTCTTACCAATATTAGGCCAAGAACCTATGGATGAACAGGACATATGCCCTACCAGAGAAACTCCTACTATATGCTGCTAAATGGACATAGTGTTAAACCAAATCCTAACCACTTATCGTTAAACCCATAAATCAATGCATTTCTCAACACTCATCTATTTGCAATAGACAGTGGCTAACACAGATACCCAAAACTGGCCAAGTGCAGAGGATAAGAGACCACATAGTGCTCATTCCTAAAGGAAACATATATACCACAAACTCCCTGTCCCCCATCAAGGCTCAGGGATCATTGCAGAAGAGGAAGTGGACAGAGAATGAGCCAAAGGCAGTGAACAACCATAAGGAAAGATCCGGACACAGGAGGGTAGCTTCACATGGGAACTCACGTGACAAAACCTGTGCAAGTCTAAGATAGACCAAATTCCAGCCTGGAGAAGGGATCCAGGCACACAATGCCCCCTGGCAGTGGAGCACACAGAATGTTAGCTGCCAGGAGAGCGTACTCTAAGAGTATAGCCTGTGGGAAGCTGAGCATGTTGCAGGGGAAGGGCACATATCCAAGAATATTTGGGCAGCATAAGTTGGACTTGAAGGGTTTTTAAAATTGTAAAAAAAAAAAAAGGACACAAAGTTGGATGAGTATGGAAGAGGAGTTCATCTAGGAAGAGTTGGAGAAGTGGTTGTAAATATGATCCAAACATATAGGAAACTCAAAACACTTATAGAGCTAATTTTGTTTGTTTGTTTGTTTGTTTGTTTGTTTGTTTTCAAGGCAGGGTTTTTCTGTGTTAACAGTCCTGGCTGCCCTGGAACTCACTTTGTAGAACTCACAGAGATCTGCCTGCCTCTGTCTCCAGAGTGCTGGGATTAAGGGTGTGCAACACCACGCCAGTGAGAACTAATTTTTTTTTTAAGTTTCATATATTCATTCTCTCTCTGACACTCTCTTTCTTCCTTCCCCTCTCCCTCTGACCCTGCTCCATGTATGTATGTGTGTGTATGTGTGTGCACACATTGGTCTTTATCTCTTACAGACTGCTAACTATTATGATGCTAACATATTATACTGTTCATGATATATCCCTGCCCAGCCCAGAATGTTCCCTAAATTTCTTCTTGACCATCCTATTCCCACCCTCCTTAGCTCAGTGACTCCTAAACAAAGCTGAACATCCAAGTCACCCCCAAGATCTTCCTGAAAGAGAGGTGTCTAGGCCCCATTGCCCAACTGTAACATAGAGCTGATGGCTGCTACCCCCCCCCATCCCCATCCCTGTAAGCACTTGAGATGCAGCTCATTCTTAGTTCTACAAAACTCAGTTCAAGAACTCTCTGATATTGCTGGGAGGGTTGAAAAATAATGTAGATACTTTGACAGCTCCCTAAAAGTTACATGTGAATTTACCACACAACCCAGCAATTCTACTCCTGTAGATTGTAGCTAGAGAGTTTCTCTCCAGCTCCCGCCAAGCCCCGGCAGTCCCACAGCCCACTTATAAAATAAACACATAGACACTTATATTATTTAAACTGTTTGGCTTAATGGCTCAGGCTTCATGCTATCTAGTTCCTATATCTCAAATTTACCCATATCTATTAGTCTATAAGTTACCACGTGTCTGGTGGCTTACCAGTATCTTACATCTCACTTGTCATGGTGGCAGCTGGCAGCCTCTCTCTGCCTCAGCCTTCTACCTCCCAGAATTCTTCTCCTCCTTGTCCTGCCTACCCTATCCTTCCTGCCTGACTACTGACCAACCAGCATTTTATTTATCAATCAATCATAGCAACATATATTTACAGCATACACATCCTCCCACAGCACTGATTCACCCAAAAAAACTAGACACAGATGTCCAAAATCTTGTACGTAAATGTGTATTACAATATTGTTCATAATCACCCCAAACTGGACTTAACTGTGCCCACTGGATCAGTCCTGTGATCATGGGAACCTAGGATAAGACATTAGCAGAGGTCATCTCTGGATAATGAGGGTTTTTTTTCCTGATCTACTAAAGTTAATATGGATCATTTTTACAGCAGATGAAATTAATATGCTATCTTTATTTTGTTAAGAAATGAATTAAGTAGTTAGGAAAATGGACCACCTACTGAGCTAGGAGCCTATAAGACTTCTACATTGTTCCAAAGAGGGAATTAATGTTCAGAAGGACACAGGAAAGTCCAGAAATGAAGAGGGTAGGCTAAACATGTGGGAAGAGCTGGCTGTTACGTGATAGTAAGACCTTTCAACAAACACCCACTGATTCTCCACGGAGCATGGGGAAAGTACATGTTTATAAACACAACTCTGGTCTTATCATTTCCCCTTAAAATGGTTCATTGACTTTCATTGCTCTTGAAAAAAAAATATTTACCAATGAGGCCTTTAATTGGACCTCTGCGTACCTTTCCAAGCTCTTCCTGAACCAGCTGTTTCTGCTACCAATGCAACAGATCATCCCACCTTCCAGCCCCAGGGCCTCTGGTAAGTCCACTGA